>NC_134899.1:1104637-1154637 GCF_041734735.1 Babylonia areolata
GAAGGAAATAATAGGAAACACCCAAACCAACAAACAGGGCCTGGGATCGACAAAGATGGAAGAGGGGAAAGGCAAGGTGGAAAGTAAAAAGAGACACATGATCATACAGGAGATCAAGAAGGAAGAGGATGATAAAAGAGTCCAGAAGGCAGTCCAGCAAGGCCAGCAGGAGCAGTGGACAACTTGGGAAAATGCACTCCAAAGGAGCCTCAGTTGGAGCGACTTGTGGAACATGGCCCCTCTGAGGATCAGCTTCATCCTAAGATCTGTCTACGACCTCCTTCCCTCGAATACAAACTTGGTGAAATGGAGGAAAGCAGATGACCCTGCAAGCCCACTCTGCCATGGTAAACAAACAGTGGAACATGTCCTCAGCTCATGTGGCGTTGAACCAAGGACGGTACACATGGAGGCACAACCAAGTACTAAAAGAAATTGCACGCCTAGTGAGCACTGTCCAAGGAGCACCAACCCCACCAGAAGTTCCAGTAGAGTTCCGCTCGGCAGAAGGCAATAAAGTCTGGCCAGGAACAGCATCCAAAGCTTTCAGAGCATGGAAACGTGGGCTGCTTGATGGTGCCGAAGATTGGGAATGCACAATTTACCTACCACAGGGGAAGAAACACCCGGAAATCATCAGCAAGAGCGGCATGAGACCTGACATAGTACTCCACTCCAAGGCAACGAAACAAACGATTCTGATTGAGCTTACTGTGCCATACGAAAGCAGAATGGAGGAAGCCCACATCTACAAGACCGAGAAGTATGCTAGTCTTGTCAGCAGCCTGAGAGAATCTGGCTTCCAAGCCAAAGTCCTCGCCATAGAGATTGGTGCAAGAGGGTTTGTGGGGCCATCTACTTACAGCCTCATGAAACAGCAGTCAATTTCTGGCAGAGAGCGGACATGGGCTCTCAAAGCAATGGCAGAAGCAGCAGAAAAGAGTTCCAGCTGGATCTGGTCGAGGAGGAATGAAAGTAAACTTCATAAGGATTAAAATTTCCCTACTCAAAGTAGGCGTATGATGGCTCAGTGGTGAAAATGTCTGCCAAAAAAGATGAACTCAGTCCTGAAGTGGCGACCACCATGGAGGCGCGGGTTCGAACCTGCTGAGGACCAGAAAAAAAAGAAAAGAAAAGGCGGCAGTACAAGGACAGCCAGGAGTCATGCCCCAGGAGTGTGAGGAGTTCAGGGCCGAAACATTTGACTGAGGGGGGCTTCTTCTCTGAAGACCTTGTACTGTTCAGTTCTCCCTAGAGTTTCTTATCACTCACATGTGCTTGGTTTGCCCATGTTGGTGTTGATTCTTTCACTGTTATTTCCATGTGGTTCGGTTGCTGAGAACATAGCTGCAGTTCCATACAAAGCACCGTGTTCATCAAAAACGAACAGTGGTTTCATTGTCACGCCGTCATCATGGATTTTCTGTTTCCCCTTCCTCCTTGTCCATCTTCTTTTATGCGTCTGTTTCTTCTGTCCTCCTGCTCCGGGCTCTCTCTTGTTCACACAGTCAAGTTCACTGGACGGACAGTGGCACAGTCAGGGAAGAAGGAGGGGGGGGGGGGGGGGGGGGGGGGGGGGAGATGGGTGGTAGTGGTGGAGGGAGACGAAGACTGAGGAAGTGAAAGAGGGAAAGGAAAGATGGAAAAAGAGAAGAAGAGAGAGTCAGGCCGACAGAGCTAGTGATGGATTATTCTGACAGACATCCAGTCAGCCAGCCAGCCAGACAGAGACAAAGAGAGAGGGAAACAGACAGTAACTGGAGCCCCGTTTGTCGCCCTCTACAGACAGGGCTAGGTGAAGGCACAGCTGCATCAGTGTGGATTTTAATGGCCAAGTGAGTCTGCTTATCTACCCTTCACTTCAGCACACAGTTGTCTGTGCCTGTCACTGGGTCCCTGTCGTGTCTGTTGGGGGGGTGGGGGTGGGGGGTGGGGGGTCAGACTCAATCGCCTGATGACTAAATCCTCCTCGATTGCCTGATGACTAAATCCTCCTCAATCGCCTGATGACTAAATCATTCTAAGGAGCCCCATACCCATTTGATCGGCCAGTATCATAATCCACACAGTCCTTCATTGCAAATCTGTGCAGAACAGTGAAAGACAGCAATTTATTTTGGCCATCATGCAGTCATACAAAATGTGTGTCGTTTTTTACTGTCCAGCTCTCTGGAGAATTCGATAGGATGGTATGATACCAAAGTATGGAAAGTATTCGATAGGACGGTATGATACCAAAGTATGGAAAGTATTCGATAGGATGGTATGATACCAAAGTGTAGAAAGTATTCGATAGGATGGTATGATACCAAAGTATAGAAAGTATTCTGTTTGATTTTATGTCAGTGTCCACTGGAGTCGTTGTAAACATTTCCTTGTTTCATTACACAGCCATCAGTGTACGGAAGTAGCTTGTTCATGACGAAACTTTCATTGTTCTGCAGCCTTCAGATCCATACTGTACTCGTTTGACTCTGTGTGTGTGTGTGTGTGTGTGTGTGTGTGTGTGTGTGTGTGTGTGTGTGTGTGTGTGGTGTGTTGGGGGGTGGGGGTGGATAAGGGGGCACTGCACGCACATGCGCGCCTTGTATATATGTGAGTGGGCGTGATTTTATGCGAGCGTATGTAAACCTCTGTGGACAGGTTCCATGTACTGTATGTAAACCTCTGTGGACAGGTTCCCGTGTACTGTATGTAAACCTCTTTGGACAGGTTCCTATGTACTGTATGTAAACCTGTGGACAGGTTCCCATTTACTGTATGTAAACCTCTGTGGACAGGTTCCCATGTACTGTATGTAAACCTCTGGACAGGTTCCCATGTACTGTATGTAAACCTCTTTGGACAGGTTCCATGTACTGTATGTAAACCTCTTTGGACAGGTTGAATCAATCAATCAATCAAAAACACTTTATTAATCCACATGGAAATTAAGTTGTGGAATCACAGGCTCGTTGTAAACACTGGCATAAAATCATGGTTCCATGTACTGTATGTAAACTTCTGTGGACAGGTTCCATGTTGGTCTGCACTCAGTTTCGCACTTCCGACCCTTCCCAAACTCATCCCCGGGTCTTCACACACACACACACACACACACACACACACACATGTACCTGTCACTAATTTCCCCTCCACCTTCCACCCCATGTCATTCACTCTCTTCCCTTCCGCCCTCCCCTTCACACACGCACCGGGAGTATTACATCTGCGCACCTCACCCCCCACCCCAACGTCACCCTCCTCCTACCCCCTAAATGAAAAAAAAGAAGAAGAAAAAGGAAGTTCTCATCCCCTTCTGACAGCTAGGAAGAAAGATAGCTGAATACGAACATGGCGTCACGCACTTGCCGTCAGCTGTGGTCATCTGTTGGAGGATAACATCACTGTCACGTTATCACTTCACCCTCACCCCCACCTCCCTGCTGTATGTTGCTGCTGTCTGTGGCATGTTGCTGCTGTCTGTGGCATGTTGCTGCTGCCTGTCTGTGGCATGTTGCTGCTGTCTGTGGCATGTTGCTGCTGTCTGTCTGTGGCATGTTGCTGCTGTCTGTCTGTGGCATGTTGCTGTCTGTCTGTGGCATGTTGCTGCTGTCTGTGGCATGTTGCTGCTCTCTGTGGCATGTTGCTGCTGTCTGTCTGTGGCATGTTGCTGCTCTCTGTCTGTGGCATGTTGCTGCTGTCTGTGGCATGTTGCTGCTGCCTGTCTGTGGCATGTTGCTGCTGCCTGTCTGTGGCATGTTGCTGCTGTCTGTGGCATGTTGCTGCTGTCTGTCTGTGGCATGTTGCTGCTGTCTGTGGCATGTTGCTGCTGTCTGTGGCATGTTGCTGCTGTCTGTCTGTGGCATGTTGCTGCTGTCTGTGGCATGTTGCTGCTGTCTGTCTGTGGCATGTTGCTGCTGTCTGTGGCATGTTGCTGCTGTCTGTCTGTGGCATGTTGCTGCTGTGGCATGTTGCTGCTGTGGCATGTTGCTGCTGTCTGTGGCATGTTGCTGTCTGTGGCATGTTGCTGCCTGTCTGTGGGATGTTGCTGCTGTCTGTCTGTGGCAGGTTGCTGCTGTCTGTGGCATGTTGCTGCTGTCTGTGGCATCCTGTCTGTGGCATGTTGCTGCTGTCTGTCTGTGGCATGTTGCTGCCTGTCTGTGGCATGTTGCTGCCTGTCTGTGGCATGTTGCTGCTGTCTGTGGCATGTTGCTGCCTGTCTGTGGCATGTTGCTGCTGTCTGTGGCATGTTGCTGTCTGTGGCATGTTGCTGCTGTCTGTGGCATGTTGCTGCCTGTGGCATGTTGCTGCTGTCTGTGGCATGTTGCTGTCTGTGGCATGTTGCTGCCTGTGGCATGTTGCTGCTGTCTGTGGCATGTTGCTGCTGTCTGTGGCATGTTGCACCGTGCAGGGCCCCCCTGTCGCCTGCCATCTGCTATCAGTGCTGGGCATCACTGGCGGCAAGAGATAGCAGCACTGAGACAGATGTTAAAATCCACTACAGCTCACTGGATGGCACCATGTCTGCTGCTGCGTATCCACCAGGCCCCCCTCAGCTCCCCTCCACACACACACACACACACACACACACATTTCACACTTTTTTGGTGTTGGTGTGGTGCATCTGATCTGATATCATCGGTGATGAGATAACTCTCAGAAGAGAGAGAGAGAAGGGTGGGGGGGGGGGGTTGTGAAGAGAGATATGGAGCGAGAGGGAGGAAGGGGAATAAGATAGAGAGAGAGAGAGAGAGGGGGGGGGGGGTTGTGAAGAGAGATATGGAGCGAGAGGGAGGAAGGGGAATAAGATAGAGAGAGAGAGAGGGCGGACATGAAGGAGAGAGAGAGGGAGAGGAAGGGATTCTGTATTACGATCAGGCTTTTTGAGTGTGCAGCCACTGAAAAAACAACAACCAGACTTTCCCTGAAATCAAATTAATTTGAAAAGAACACGAATTTCACCATTGCTAGCCGCCCTAACCACCCCTCCCTTATATTGACGTTCAGCACGTCAGGTAGTGGTGCGTGCAGGTCTGACACAGCAGTACAGGTCTGACAGCAGTACAGGTCTGACACAGCAGTACAGGTCTGACAGCAGTACAGGTCTGACACAGCAGCAGTACAGGTCTGACACAGCAGCAGTACAGGTCTGGCACAGCAGTACAGGTCTGACAGCAGTACAGGTCTGACACAGCAGTACAAGTCTGGCACAGCGGCAGTACAGGTCTGACAGCAGTACAGGTCTGACACAGCAGTACAGGTCTGACACAGCAGTACAGGTCTGACACAGCAGTGCAGGTCTGACACAGCAGTACAAGTCTGGCACAGCGGCAGTACAGGTCTGACAGCAGTACAGGTCTGACACAGCAGTACAGGTCTGACACAGCGGCAGTACAGGTCTGACAGCAGTACAGGTCTGACACAGCAGTACAAGTCTGGCACAGCGGCAGTACAGGTCTGACAGCAGTACAGGTCTGACACAGCAGTACAGGTCTGACACAGCGGCAGTACAGGTCTGACAGCAGTACAGGTCTGACACAGCAGTACAAGTCTGGCACAGCGGCAGTACAGGTCTGACAGCAGTACAGGTCTGACACAGCAGTACAGGTCTGACAGCAGTACAGGTCTGACAGCAGTACAGGTCTGACACAGCAGTACAGGTCTGACAGCAGTACAGGTCTGACACAGCAGTACAGGTCTGACACAGCAGTACAGGTCTGACAGCAGTACAGGTCTGACACAGCAGTACAGGTCTGACACAGCAGCAGTACAGGTCTGACAGCAGTACAGGTCTGACACAGCAGTACAGGTCTGACACAGCAGCAATACAGGTCTGACACAACAGCAATACAGGTCTGACACAGCAGTACAGGTCTGACACAGCGGCAGTACAGGTCTGACACAGCAGTACAGGTCTGACAGCAGTACAGGTCTGACACAGCAGTACAGGTCTGACACAGCAGTACAGGTCTGACACAGCAGTACAGGTCTGACAGCAGTACAGGTCTGACACAGCAGCAGTACAGGTCTGACACAGCAGCAGTACAGGTCTGACAGCAGTACAGGTCTGACACAGCAGCAATACAGGTCTGACAGCAGTACAGGTCTGACACAGCAGTACAGGTCTGACACAGCAGTACAGGTCTGACAGCAGTACAGGTCTGACACAGCAGTACAGGTCTGACAGCAGTACAGGTCTGACACAGCAGTACAGGTCAGACACAGCAGTACAGGTCTGACACAGCAATACAGGTCTGACAGCAGTACAGTACAGGTCTGACACAGCAGCAGTACAGGTCTGACACAGCAGTACAGGTCTGACACAGCAGCAGTACAGGTCTGACACAGCAGCAGTACAGGTCTGACACAGCAGTACAGGTCTGACACAGCAGTACAGGTCTGACAGCAGTACAGGTCTGACACAGCAGTACAGGTCTGACACAGCAGCAGTACAGGTCTGACAGCAGTACAGGTCTGACAGCAGTACAGGTCTGACACAGCAGCAGTACAGGTCTGACAGCAGTACAGGTCTGACACAGCAGTACAGGTCTGACAGCAATACAGGTCTGACACAGCAGTACAGGTCTGACAGCAGTACAGGTCTGACAGCAATACAGGTCTGACAGAGCAGTACAGGTCTGACAGCAGTACAGGTCTGACACAGCGGCAGTACAGGTCTGACACAGCAGTACAGGTCTGACAGCAGTACAGCACAGTGCCAGCAGCGATGTATCCTTCAGGCAGTGCTGGCCACTCTCTGTTACAGGGGAGCTGTGTTTTAGTGTGCACGTGCAGATTATATCACATGGCTTGTTTTGGGAGTGAGATACATAGTCTGTTATATTGTGTGTTCGCAAAATGCAACTGTGGTCTTGGTTTGTGTGGAAAGTGTTCAGGAGTGGAGGAGACATGGGAGGGGGCCAAGGACAGTGCTGAGAGACAGGGGGAGGGGGGAGATAGGGGAAATAGAAGGGAGGAGGAGAGATGGAGGGAGAGAGAGAGAGACAAGACAAAGACAAAATCTTTATTATCGAGGGTGATAGATAAGCAAGTAACATGCTTTTTTTACATCCAGCCCTCGCCCTAAAGAGGGAATAAAGTTAAAGAAGCAAAAATGAGCAAAAGAAGAAAAATCATAACACAATCAAAATACATCAGTATTTTCCCATTATTTCCCCATTCACAGCCATTCCACCCAAAGCAAAAAAAAAAAAAAAAAAAAAGAAGAAGAAAAAAAGCATGAAGCATGCGTGCGCACATGCGCACATACACACACACAAAACAACAAAAACAAACAAACAACAACAACAACAAAAACCAAAAAAAACACCAAAAAAAACAACAAACCAACCAAACAAACAAAAAAACCAAAAAAACCAGACACCCCCTAAGACCCAATGGAGAAAACACCAGTCCTTCCGTCACAATCGAACACAGTCCCACCAGTTCACACACACAGACGTACACACACACACACACACACACACACGTGCACTCACAAAAGAGAGAGCGAGAAGGAACCCACAAATTGTGGAAAGCAATGTTGGGTTTCAGGTGACGTCAAGTTTTGTGAATAGGAACATTTTTAGATTCTTCTTAAAGTTGTTGTTATTAGTTAATTTTTTTAAATGTGATGGTAAATTATTCCAGCAAGTTCCCCCGCTGGATGTGAGACTGGACTTAAAAAGATCAAGATTTAGAGGAGGTATATGCAACTTATGTACATGTCTTATGTTATTGACTGGGAAGTTATTTATAATTGAAGGAGGTGCGTAGCTGCTTACTATTTTGTGCATAAAATCAGTCTTACTGTATTCTAGTTTTAGCTCCAGCGGGAGGATATCAAGTGACCTATAATCATTAGGAGTTAATGAACATGACTTTAATGTAAAAAAAAAACTAATTTCAAAGCACATTTGTATAAGCCAACAAGAGGTTTTAGAATATTTGCGCCAGCAGAATCCCACAAAGTGGAAGCATAATCCATTATTGACTGTATGTGAGCATTAAAGAATTGTTTTCAGGCATGTGTATTTAGAAAGTGTTTTATTTTTGATAACTGGAATACTTTTTGAGACATTCTTTTACATAAGTAAATAATATGTTCAGACCATGATAAATTATTATCGATAACTATACCTAGGACTTTGTGTGATTTGACTTGTTCAATCCTAACATTGGAAATGAAAACATTAAATAAATTTGTTTGCATTATCTGGTGTTTCTGTCGAGTTGTTACAGACATGCATGTAGTTTTTTGAGCATTGAGAGACATATGGTTATGTTCTGTCCACTTAACTAATCTGTTCACACTGTCTTGTAAATTGGATGTCAGAACTTTAATACATGTATGGTTGGAGAGGATGGAGTTGTCATCGGCAAACAATTTACAATCTGATTTCATGTAAAGAGGTAAATCATTAATATATAAAGAGAAAAGAAGGGGTCCAAGAATTGATCCTTGTGGTACACCATATACCTTACTTCTTGAAAAGTTGATTTGGAAGACTTAATGCAAACCAGTTGTTGTCGATCAGATAAGAATGAAGAAATAAATTGTAAAGTATTCTTAGCTAAGCCATAACAAGCAAGTTTCTTAAGAAGAGGGTGATTCATTTTGTCAAAGGCTTTAGCAAAATCAATGAAGACAACACCTGTAAATTTCTATTATTTATATTTAAGAGCCATTTATCTATCATTTGTGTTAGAGCAGTGTGACAAACATTGGTTTTCCCTAAAACCTGACTGTACTAGGTGAATCAATTGATATTTGTTCGAGTGACACAGTATTTGTTTTTGGATATGCATTTCATGTGGTTTTGAAAGAAATGATAGTATAGATATAGGCCTGTAGTTAGAAGGATCAGAAAGATCACCTGATTTGAAGAGTGGAAAAACTTTAGCCTGTTTGAAACATACAGGAAAATAGTTTTTATCAATGCAGAGATTATAAATGTATGTAAGAGACTCTGTTATTGCTGGTGCCAAAATCTTCATGATTTTGCTATCCAGTTCATGTATATCTTTGCTATTTGGCTGCTTCATTGACATTAGAGAGGCAAAAAAAAAATTCAGGTACTGATGTACAAGGGATGAAAACTTTAGAATTTATATTTTTGGATTGACAGTAATCAGTTACCAGTTCTAAATCATTACATTTCCATCTGTCATTGGAAATTAACTTTTCAGCTATACTTACAAAATGGTTGTTAATTGTGTCTGGGGTTATATCGTTATTACAAATATGTGATTTAGTGTAGCCCTAAGAGAGAGAGAGAGAGGGGTGGGGGGAAAGGGGGGTGGGGTGGGTGGAGGGTGTGGCTAGAAACAAAAAAAAATCATAAAAAACATATGTCTCAACAAGTGAGTATAATTCTCTCTCTCTCTGGCTCGTCCATATGTCTGTTTCAGAAACTTCATATTTCAAAGGACTGGTGCTCTGTGTCATGCTTACTCACACACACACACACACACACACACACACACACACACACACACACAATCACCACCATAAACAAGAAGAACACTATAAAGTGGACATCCACATTCACACAAAGCCTTACCCTGGAGTCAGACTGCAACGTGAAACCAGGGATAAAGTTGACACCCACATTCACACAAAGCCTTACCCTGGAGTCCAAAGACTGAAAACGTCCTGTTTCATCAAAATACCTGTGAGTCCAAAGACTGAAAAAGTCCTGTTTCATCAAACAAAATACCCGTGAGTCTAAAGACTGAAAAAGTCCTGTTTGATCAAAATGCTTGTGAGTCTAAAGACTGAAAGAGTCCTGTTTCATCAAAATACCTGAGTCTGAAGACTGAACCGTCTTCAGATTTTCATATCCACTCCATCTACATATTTCATAATGATAATAAAAAAAAAAAAAAATAAGGAGAGAAAAGTATGTAGGTATAGAAAATTAGTTTGAAAATGGATAAGAAACAAAAGAAAGGGAGGGTAACGCTGAAAAGATGAGGGTTTTGTCGTACCTGGTCATTCGGAAAAGCAATATTTGAAACGGTGAGAGATACCCTTGCTGTAAAAGAACAGCTCACGTGAATCTTGGCTTCCGCTCAACAAAATATAAAAAGCACAGTGCCTGGAAAAGCAGTAAAAAATATTAAAAAAACAAAAAACAAACAAAAAAAAAAAAAAAACAACAACCAGCCCCACACCTTTACAACAAACACAGCCAGAGGAAGGAGGAAAGGGTTTCCCAACTTACCATTTTGGATGTTGGTGTTGTTGCAGAACTTCTCTCGGTAAAGACGAAAACAGTCGGTGAAGAAAACTTCTTTCTGGAGCCTTTGACGAGGGCGGTGATGGAGGAATACTGGAGGTAGGTAGGTAGGTTCAGGCTACGGACGGTTCCCACCACAACTTTCCGCGCTTTTTTGTGAGTCTGGAATCTGCAGAACTCGCCACCGACAGTAAGGAGTCAGGGTGAGGAAGTGGCTGCAAGTGCCAGAACTTCACTTTCGCCGTTCGGCCTCCCTGCCTGCTGTGCGCGCGCCTGGAAGCTGGTTTGCGCGGTTCCAGAGAGAGGGGGGTTTGTACAGTTAGTTTGGCTTCACACATCGGCCCGCTGTTGGGCTGGATCAAGAGAAAACAGGAAGATGGATGGGGTGAGTAGGGGGAGGGAGGGGAAGGGAGGGAAGGTAAGAGAGGAGGAGGAGAAGAAGGAGCAGGATATAGATGGAAAGCAGCTATGTTAGTTTGAAATACCATAGTAATGCAGAATCTTCAATTTACTCTGAATACAACTGTCTACGAACTGAAATTTTTAAAAAATAACAGACAGTATCAGGCCTACGGAAATCATCCAGTCAGAAAAAAAAGCTATTTTCTTTCAATTTAAAATGAGTCAGATTTTAAGAGCATGACGTGTTTTAGAGCTGCTCACGGCTACAATACCAAAACTGCCCAAAAACATTGGTTCTGTATGTCTTGACTGTTCCGTCAATGAATTTTGAAAAATGTTGACAGAACAAGCGTACCTCCACCCCCACCCCCTCCCATAAAAAAACAAAGAAAAAAAAAAGAAAAAAAAAGGGGGGGGTGGGTGGAGGCAAAGTGTGTGAGAAAGGGAATGACTGAAAGCCACACGTTTGGCTTCTTTGTTCTTTGATCATTGACGAAGGCGACAACATTGTAATGGGAGACGTGAGGTTAGAGACCCGTGAAGGTGTGGCTACGCTGGTGTGGCTATCCTGGTGTGGGTATCCCTGATATGGCTATCCTGATGTGGGTATCCTGGTGTGGGTATCCCGGATATGGCTATCCTGATGTGGGTATCCCTGATGTGGCTACCCTGATGTGGCTGTCCTGATGTGGGAATCCTGGTGTGGGTATCTCTGATGTGGTTATACCTGATGTGGGTATCCTGGCGTGGCTATCCCTGGTGTGGCTGTCCCTGATGTGGGAATCCTGGTGTGGCTATCCCTGATGTGGGGTTCATGATGTGGGTATCCCTGATGTTGGTTTCCTGGTGTGGCTATCCTGGTGTGGCTATCCCTGATGTGGCTTTCCTGGTGTGGCTATCCCTGATGTGGCTTACCTGGTGTGGGTTTCCTGGTATGGCTATCCCTGATGTGGGTTTCCTGGTATGGGTATCCTGGTGTGGGTATCCTGGTGTGGGTTTCCTGGTATGGCTATCCCTGATGTTGGTTTCCTGGTGTGGCTATCCTGGTGTGGCTATCCCTGATGTGGCTTTCCTGGTGTGGCTATCCCTGATGTGGCTTACCTGGTGTGGGTTTCCTGGTATGGCTATCCCTGATGTGGGTTTCCTGGTATGGGTATCCTGGTGTGGGTATCCTGGTGTGGGTTTCCTGGTATGGCTATCCCTGATGTGGGTATCCTGGTGTGGGTTTCCTGGTATGGCTATCCCTGATGTGGGTATCCCTGGTGTGGGTATAATGGTGTAGCTATCCCTGATGTGGGTATTCTGGTGTGGGTTTCCTGGTATGGCTATCCCTGATGTGGGTATCCTGGTTTGGGTATCCCTGATGTGGGTATCCTGTGTGGCTATCCTGGTGTGGCTATCCCTGGTATGGATATCCTGGTGTGGGTTTCCCTGATGGAGCCGTTCTCTACACCCCTCCCCTCGCCATCAGAACGCTCTGGCATCATGGTCCAGTGCTTGGAGGGATTGCAGCGTTGGTCAGTCAGGAACTGTGAGGACACTCCAACACGTGATCACCATCCCTGACATGGACAGTTCACTGATCCCACACGCAGATGACCTGGTACTCTGGTGCTTTGAAGAGTACACCACTACAGCACAGGTACGCCTCCAGACTGTGCTCAACAAGATCAGCAACTGGACCAAGGAATGGCTTGTCTCTGTCAACTCAAGCAAAACAACCTACACAGTCTTCAGCCTATCCAGCAAGAAGCAAGAGGCGAAGTTGACACTGAACAACCAAAGGCTTGCAGAGGAACCCACACCTACCTACCTGGGAGTGACCTTTGACCGCAGGCTCGCTTGGAAACAGCAGATCACCAGATGCTGTAGCAGGGCCAAGCTGAGACTGGCGATCATGAAGACACCTGCAGGGACGGACTGGGGGGGCTGATGAACGTATCCTGAAGAGGCTCTATACGGGGAGAGTCCGACCTGTAGTTGAGTACGGGACATCAGCATGGGCATCAGCTGCAAAGTCTAACCTCGACCATCTCAACAAGATACAGAACTAAGCTCAGCATGTCATAACTGGCGCCATGAGATCCACCCCAATCCTGAAGATGGAGAAGACCACTGGGCTACAGTCGTTGGAGGACAGAAGGGACACAAAGATCCTCATCCAGGCAGCAAAATTCAAACGCCTTGAAAACCATCCAATGAACAACAGAATGAGCAGACCCACTAAGAGCCGGCTGAAAAGAGGTAGCTTCATCCACCAGTCAAGACTCCTTGAAAGACAAACCCCAGTCTTGATGGAACACGAAGCAAAGCCTATCCCGGCAAATGTCACCCACCCATCTTGGAAGAGGCAGCTGTTCCCAACAGTGGTCACCAGCATTTCCGGAGTGGAGAAGAGAGGAACACACAGTCAGACACCCAAAGGAAGGCCCTGGCCATGGAGTACATCTGCAATCAGTACCCCCAGGAAGACTGGACCCATGTCTTTACAGATGGCTCCGCCACAGAAGCAACGAGGGATGGTGGAGCTGGAATCTTCCTCCGATACAAAGATGGAGATGAAGAAATTGCAATCCCAACAGGAAAATACTCCACCAACTTCCGAGCTGAGCGAAAAGCCCTATGTGAGGTAGCCACAACAGTCTCGCAGAACTCCACAAGAACAACAGGGCAGGTGGTGGTGTTCTCAGACGCTGTCTCCGTACTCCAAGCCCTCAAGAACTCCCGTTGCAAAGAACAGAACCATCTCACTTCAGCCCTTGTTGCCCTGAGTGCCAGAGTGGAGAAAGTGGTGATACAATGGGTACCAGCACACTGTGGCATCAGAGGCAACGAAAAAGCGGACATTCTGGCAAAAGGCGGTGCACATAAGGAGCAGGCCAACAAACTGGTGTCATACGATGAAATCAAGGCACAACAAGGAATAAAGTGGTGCCTCCAGCACCCCAAATATAACGCAGAAGACAGATACCATTTGCTGGAACGACAAGGAACAGGTCAAGATCATCCGCCTGAGGACTGGACACAACCGCCTGCTCCACCACATGCACACAAAATTTGGCATTGGATAGAGTGGAGAGCGCCCTTGTGGTGAAGGACCAATGACAACCAACCACATCCTTCAAGACTGTAAAACGCATGCAGCATCCAGGAGGAAGTACTGGCCAACACCGACAGCACTGGAAGCCAAGCTGTAAGGCACCCTGGAGGAGCTGCGACGGACGGCAGCCTTCATCGAGGACACCGGGCTGCTCATCTAATGGGAGGCGAACGAGGAAGAAGAAGAACTGATCCCACACCAACACTTCATCATCATTCCTGACATGGACAGTTCACTGATCCCACACCAACACTTCATCACCATCCCAGACATGGACAGTTCACTGATCCCACACCAACACTTCATCATCATCCCTGACATGGACAGTTCACTGAGTGATCCCACACCAACACTTCATCACCATCCCTGACATGGACAGTTCACTGATCCCACACCAACACTTCATCATCATCCCTGACATGGACAGTTCACTGAGTGATCCCACACCAACACTTCATCATCATCCCTGACATGGACAGTTCACTGAGTGATCCCACACCAACACTTCATCATCATTCCTGACATGGACAGTTCACTGAGTGATCCCACACCAACACTTCATCATCATTCCTGACATGGACAGTTCACTGATCCCACACCAACACTTCATCATTCCTGACATGGACAGTTCACTGATCCCACACCAACACTTCATCACCATCCCTGACATGGACAGTTCATTGAGTGATCCCACACCAACACTTCATCATCATCCTGACATGGACAGTTCACTGATCCCACACCAACACTTCATCATCATCCTGACATGGACAGTTCACTGATCCCACACCAACACTTCATCACCATCCCTGACATGGACAGTTCACTGATCCCACACCAACACTTCATCATCATCCCTGACATGGACAGTTCACTGATCCCACACCAACACTTCATCACCGTCCCTGACATGGATAGTTCACTGATCCCACACCAACACTTCATCATCATTCCTGACATGGACAGTTCACTGAGTGATCCCACACCAACACTTCATCATCATTCCTGACATGGACAGTTCATTGAGTGATCCCACACCAACACTTCATCATCATCCCTGACATGGACAGTTCACTGAGTGATCCCACACCAACACTTCATCACCATCCCTGACATGGACAGTTCATTGAGTGATCCCACACCAACACTTCATCACCATCCCTGACATGGACAGTTCACTGATCCCACACCAACACTTCGTCATCATCCTGACATGGACAGTTCACTGATCCCACACCAACACTTCATCATCATCCCTGACATGGACAGTTCATGAGTGATCCCACACCAACACTTCATCATCATTCCTGACATGGACAGTTCACTGATCCCACACCAACACTTCATCATCATCCCTGACATGGACAGTTCACTGAGTGATCCCACACCAACACTTCATCATCATCCCTGACATGGACAGTTCACTGAGTGATCCCACACCAACACTTCATCATCATCCCTGACATGGACAGTTCACTGAGATCCCACACCAACACTTCATCATCATCCCTGACATGGACAGTTCACTGAGTGATCCCACACCAACACTTCATCATCATCCCTGACATGGACAGTTCACTGATCCCACACCAACACTTCATCATCATTCCTGACATGGACAGTTCACTGATCCCACACCAACACTTCATCATCATCCTGACATGGACAGTTCATTGAGTGATACCACACCAACACTTCATCATCATCCCTGACATGGACAGTTCACTGATCCCACACCAACACTTCATCATCATTCCCTGACATGGACAGTTCACTGATCCCACACCAACACTTCATCATCATTCCTGACATGGACAGTTCACTGATCCCACACCAACACTTCATCATCATTCCTGACATGGACAGTTCACTGATCCCACACCAACACTTCATCATCATCCCAGACATGGACAGTTCACTGAGTGATCCCACACCAACACTTCATCATCATTCCTGACATGGACAGTTCATTGATCCCACACCAACACTTCATCATCATCCCTGACATGGACAGTTCACTGAGTGATCCCACACCAACACTTCATCACCATCCCTGACATGGACAGTTCATTGAGTGATCCCACACCAACACTTCATCATCATCATTTATCTCGTCCCTGTCAAGGACAGTTTCACTGTCCGCTCACCAACAGTTTATCATCATTCCGCTGACCCAAAAGTTTCCTGGTGTCTTACACCAACATTTATCATCTGTCCGCTGTCTTGCCACAGTTTCTCTGTCCCACGTCAACACTTTATCTCTCCATTCTACAACAGTTTTCTCTGAGTGTCCTACACCAACAGTTCATCTCTGTCCCTGCTTAAGCAGTTATCTTGTCCGCTGACCAACACAGTTTATCTCATTCCCTGACTTTAACAGCGTTATCTGTCCGTGTCCTACACCAGCATTCTATCTTTTCCTGAACATACAGTTATCTATTAACCAACATTCATCTCTTCCCTGACACGACAGTTTCTCTGCGTGTCTCACCAACATTTATCTCATCCCTGACCAATGGATCAAGTCACAGAGTGAACCAACAAACACTTTCAATCGTCATCCTCATGACATGATCACGTCATGAGTGCACCAGCACCAACACACATCATAATGCTGACAGGTAGTTCATGCTCCACGATCACACCAACATTCACACAATTCATCTAGAATGGACAGCACTGGCTGTGCAACATCCAACATTCTTCATAGATCGATCTTGACAGGCTCAAATGAGGATACATCGACCAACACTTCATACACATATCCTGCCTGAAAGCTTCATGAGTGATCACACTACACTCATCACAATCACCGGAATTGACGGGAGCCAGTTCACGAGATGAACCAACCAACAAATCGCATCATTCCTGCAGTGGAAAGGTACTGAGCAGTCCCCAACAACCAATGCATTCCAGGTGTCATATGTCCGTCAGACTTGGAAGTGTACTGACTGAGTCCCTACAACCAACACAGTAATCAGCCTGAATCATGACAGTGTGGCACTTCCTGGCAAACACCAAGTGTGGTACCTACAGGTCAGTTCACTGAGTATCCCACACCAAATATCATCATATTAATATAAGTTATGATGATACACACTATTATCATCATTCTAATGACGTTCAACTGTACCCAGCAATGACAACTAGATCAACAAGTTCCGCAATGGACAGTTCCACTGTCTCACACGGGCACCACTGTCGTCATCAATCGCTGAGCATGAATCACTGAGTCGAATACAGTACGAACAAGCTTCTCATCATCCGAGACAGAGACAGTTTGGAGATAACACCCAACGAACCAAATCAACTCAAGCATCAGTCCTGAAGAAAGTTTAAACGATGAGTCCACACCCAACACATCACATCAGTCCTGAACATGGACAGTTCACTGAGTGATCCCACACCAACACTTCATCATCATTCCTGACATGGATAGTTCACTGATCCCACACCAACACTTCATCATCATTCCTGACATGGACAGTTCACTGAGTGATCCCACACCAACACTTCATCATCATTCCTGACATGGACAGTTCATTGAGTGATCCCACACCAACACTTCATCATCATTCCTGACATGGACAGTTCACTGAGTGATCCCACACCAACACTTCATCATCATTCCTGACATGGACAGTTCACTGATCCCACACCAACACTTCATCACCATCCCTGACATGGACAGTTCACTGATCCCACACCAACACTTCATCATCATTCCTGACATGGACAGTTCACTGAGTGATCCCACACCAACACTTCATCACCATCCCTGACATGGACAGTTCATTGAGTGATCCCACACCAACACTTCATCATCATTCCTGACATGGACAGTTCACTGAGTGATCCCACACCAACACTTCATCATCATTCCTGACATGGACAGTTCACTGAGTGATCCCACACCAACACTTCATCATCATTCCTGACATGGACAGTTCACTGATCCCACACCAACACTTCATCATCATCCCTGACATGGACAGTTCACTGATCCCACACCAACACTTCATCATCATTCCTGACATGGACAGTTCACTGAGTGATCCCACACCAACACTTCATCATCATCCCTGACATGGACAGTTCACTGAGTGATCCCACACCAACACTTCATCATCCCTGACATGGATAGTTCACTGATCCCACACCAACACTTCATCATCATCCCTGACATGGACAGTTCACTGAGTGATCCCACACCAACACTTCATCATCATCCCTGACATGGACAGTTCATTGAGTGATCCCACACCAACACTTCATCATCATCCCTGACATGGACAGTTCATTGAGTGATCCCACACTTTCTATTTGTGCCCATAGCAGAATTTAACTGTGGGGTCTAAAAAATTCATTCTAAACAGTGATATTTTGTCTACTGCTGGGTGTTCAAACCCAGAACGTCCCGATCGTTAGTCCTCTGTCTTTCACCAACAGTTTATCTCTGTCCTCTGTCTTTCACCAGCAGTTTATCTCTGTCCGCTGTCTTTAACCAGCAGTTTATCTCTGTCCTCTGTCTTTAACCAGCAGTTTATCTCTGTCTGCTGTCTTTCACCAGCAGTTTATCTCTGTCCTCTGTCTTTAACCAGCAGTTTATCTCTGTCCGCTGTCTTTCACCAGCAGTTTATCTCTGTCCTCTGTCTTTAACCAGCAGTTTATCTCTGTCTGCTGTCTTTCACCAGCAGTTTATCTCTGTCCGCTGTCTTTCACCAACAGTTTATCTCTGTCCGCTGTCTTTAACCAGCAGTTTATCTTTGTCCGCTGTCTTTAACCAGCAGTTTATCTCTGTCCGCTGTCTTTCACCAACAGTTTATCTCTGTCCGCTGTCTTTAACCAGCAGTTTATCTCTGTCCTCTGTCTTTCACCAACAATTTATCTCTGTTCTCTGTCTTTCACCAACAGTTTATCTCTGTCCGCTGTCTTTCACCAACAGTTTATCTCTGTCCGCTGTCTTTCACCAACAGTTTATCTCTGTCCTCTGTCTTTCACCAACAGTTTATCTCTGTCCTCTGTCTTTCACCAACAGTTTATCTCTGTCCGCTGTCTTTAACCAGCAGTTTATCTCTGTCCGCTGTCTTTAACCAACAGTTTATCTCTGTCCGCTGTCTGTCACCAACAGTTTATCTCTGTCCGCTGTCTGTCACCAACAGTTTATCTCTGTCCGCTGTCTTTAACCAAGCGATCAAAAGAGCCAAGGCAGAGAAAAAGAACCTAGACGTGGAAAGACTGGATCTGGCAAATGCGTGTGGGTCAGTTCCTCATGAGATGATCCAACTGGCTCTTGAGATGCACCATGTACCAACGAACATCAGGGAAATGCTGAAGAAGTACTTCCATGGCTTCTCAATGCGATTCACCACCAAGGAATTCACAACAAATAGGTCAATCTAGAATTGGGCACAGCCATGGGCTGTGCAATTTCTCCAATCCTGTTCGTGCTGGCAATAGAAGTGATCTTGAAGGCCTCAATGAAGGAAACGGATCGAGCCGACCACGGTAACGGATACCAGATACCTCCTCTGAAAGCCTTCATGGATGACACTACACTCCTCTCAACAAAAGAGGATGACACCCGGGAAATATTGAAGCGGCTGGACGCGCAAGTTACCTCAGCCAGGATGAACTTCAAACCAAAGAAATCACGGAGCCTCTCACTGCGTAAAGGAAAGGTAGCTGAAGCAGTCACACTCAATGTAGCCAACCAAGCCATTCCAATGGTGTCAGATGAACCAGTCAAGAGCCTTGGAAGATGGTATGACGAGTCCCTGAAAGATACAAAAAGAGGAAAGGAAACCAAGCAGACAGTAAAAGAAGGCCTGCATATCATAGACCAGTGTGGCCTTCCTGGCAAATACAAAGTGTGGTACCTACAGTCTGTTCTGATACCAAAGCTTCTACGGCCTCTCCTGATATATATATATCAACTGTAGCGCAGTTGAGTCAATTGAGGCAAAGATCAACAAGTACACGCAAATGGCGTGTTCCACCTGGTCTCACTGACGTGGCACTCTACTGTCGCCAAGCAAAGCTGAGGCTGAAATCCCTTGTCGAAGAATACAAGGTAGGGAAGGCAAGGCTTCTCAACATGCTCGAAGACTCAGGAGACAGTGTTGTGAGATCTAACCAACCCAAGCTGAAGACTGGCAGAAAATGGAACGTCAGGGAGGCAGTCAGTGCAGCGAAAGAAAGTCTTAAGACGAAGGAAATAATAGGACACACCCAAACCAACAAACAGGGCCTGGGATCAACAAAGATGGAATGGTGGTCCAAGGCAAGGGGGAAAGGAAAGAGACATGATCATACAGGAGATCAAGAAGGAAGAGGATGATAAAAGAGTCGAGAAGGCAGTCCAGCAAGGCCAGCAGGGGCAGTGGACAACATGGGAAAATGCACTTCAAAGGAGCCTCAGCTGGAGCGACATGTGGAACATGGCCCCTCTGAGGATCAGCTTCATCCTAAGATCTGTGTACGACATTCCCTCGAATACAAACTTGGTGAAATGGGGGAAAGCAGATGACCCTGCATGCCCACTCTGCCATGGCAAACAAACAGTGGAACATGTCCTCAGCTCATGCAAAGTGACGTTGAGCCAAGGACGGTACACATGGAGGTACAACCAAGTACTAAAAGAAATTGCACACGTGGTGAGCACTGCCCAAGGAGCACCAACCCCACCAGAAGTTCCAGTAGAGTTCCGCTCTGCAGAAGGCAATAAAATCTGGCCAGGAACAGCTGTAACATCCAAAGCATGGAAACGTGGGCTGCTTGATGGTGCCGAAGATTGGGAATGCACAGTTGACCAGCAGAGGGGAAGAAACACCCGGAAATCATCAGCAAGAGCGGCATGAGACCTGAAATAGTACTCCTCTCCAAGGCAACAAAACAAGCGATTCTGATTGAGCTCACTGTGCCATACGAAAGCAGAATGGAGGAAGCCCATATCTACAAGCACCGAGAAGTATGCTAGTCTAGTCAGCAGCCTGAGAGAATCTGGCTTCCAAGCCGGTCCTCACCATAGAGATTGGCGCAAGAGAGTTTGTGAGCGCATCTGCATGCAGCCTCATGAAACAGCTGTCGATTTCTGGCACAGCTGGATCTGGTCGAGGAGGATTAAATTTCCCTACTCAAACTATGCGTACGATGGCTCAGTGGTTAAAACGTCTGCCAGAAAAGGGGAGTCAGTCCTGAACTGAAGTGGCGACCACCCTGGAGGCGCGGGTTCGAAACTGCTGAGGACCAGGAAAAAAAAGAAGAAAAAAAAGGCGGCAATACAAAGGCATTCTGGAGTCATGACATGGGTGCGGTCTGGCCCCCTGAGAGTGTACGGAGTTCAGGGCCGAAACACTTGACTGAGGGGGGCTTCTTCTCTGAAGACTTTGTACTGTCCAGCTCTCCCTAGAGTTTCTTATCACTGTCCGCTGTCTTTCACAAACAATAACAAAATGATGTAAACATCAAGAACCGTGAACACAAGAACAGGAACAATATAAACAACAACAATATAAACAACAGCTCAACAACAGCGACAGAAAGCGAACTCCAACACGGCAACAACAATTGCTATAACGCACACGTGTCTTTTGAAGGCATTTTTACCTTTGAATTGTCAGCATGAGCCTCACGACCACATGTGAAGTTCTCTGTGGAGATGAATAAGTTGACCTGAAGAACGCTTACAGTGGGGAGTGTGTGTGTGTGTGTGTGTGTGGGGGGGGTGACTTGAGAGGGGTGTGAGGGGTGACTTGACGTGGGATGTTGGCAGGACAGAACTTGTCGGGTTGCTGGCAACACCATCATAATGGGCTGATTCGCACTTTATCTCTCTCTCTCTCTCTCTGTGTGTTCTTGCGTGCACAATAGTGTGTATGACTGAGAGAGAGAGAGAGAGGGAGAGAGAGAGAGCAACAGTTTGTTTACTAATACTGGTCTTAGCGCCTCATGAAGGGGAAATGTGAACAATACTGTGACGTAACCTCACTGCAGAGAAACAGGTGCGCGCGCATGCGCTCACACTGAGACACGCATGCGCAAGAGTGCACGTACACAGAGAGAAATGCCGGTCTGCCCCTTTTATTATCTGTGATCTTGATGTCGTTCAGGTGTTGTGAGTGTGGTGTTATATGGCAGATACCAGACATCAGTAATGACGTTCGTGTTTCACTGCCATCATATCAATCACTGTCGTGGTGTTGTTCAGGTGTTGTCATTGTGGTGTTAGATGGCAGATACTTGACCTCAGTAATGACGTTCGTGTTTCACTGTCATCATATTAATCACTGTCGTGGTGTTGTTCAGGTGTTGTCATTGTGGTGTTAGATGGCAGATACCAGACATCAGTAATGACGTTCGTGTTTCACTGTCGTCATATTTAATCACTGTCGTGGTGTTGTTCAGGTGGTGTCAGTAGGTGGTGTCAATGTGGTGTTATATGTGGCTGTTGACCCAAATGCAAAATAGCTATTTCGAATTTTAAAATTGTTCTGTTTGTTTGGTTCGTTTGTTTATTCATTAATTTGTTAACTTCAGTATTTCTTTAGGCGGAATTGTGGGATACAATTAGAGCTTGAAGAATACTTCATGTTCATTTCTGGTTTGGGTGTGACGAAATGGACTGATTATGTCCCTTGTGTTGTCGGGATTCGGAGACACCCGGCTTGTCAGGAATGATCCTAACCTTTCAGCCACCCCGTCCCTCACACCCCTCACTCCCTCTGCACCCCCCCCTCCCCTTCCATCTCTCTCCGTCCCCGCCAACACTCCGGCCAGACAGACAAACAGGCTGTGCTCACACAGTGTTCAGTGATACAGAACAGCTCACGTTGTGCAGCGTTCCCTTTCCAACTTCTGGAACTTTCTGCCCGGTTGCCTTGGCACCGTTCCTATCTCCCGCCTTCTGATTGGCTCTCGTGCCCCGCGCGTTCAAAAGGGGAGTAGTAGGAAGGAATGATGTTGGTTGGTGGAGACAGCTCTTTACTTCGATGGAGAGGCTGAGAGAGAGAGGGGGAGGGGGGTAGGTGGTGGGGGTCACGAACCTATACACATCTGTGGGTGGGAGTTGTACATTTTGGCGGTTTGGAAGGAGGCTGAATGACTGACTAATGAGCGGAATGAAGGGACTTTGAAGGGAAGGTGGTTTGAACTCAGAACTCATTTAATTGTAGTGAAAACCATCAGAGGAATTATGGTTTGTAGTTTGTGTGCTGTGTTTGACTCTCTTCCCATTTTAATAAATTCTAATAAAACCAAAGGTCTGACTACCAGATGAGCGCGTTGGGTCAGTAAAGTTGCTGGTCAGGCAACCGCTCACCAGATGTTGTGTGGTGTATATGGAATTACCCAAACACAGTAACGCTTCCATGAGTTTCCGTACTGTGTGGTGTGTGTGTGGTGTGTAGAGTGGGTTGAATTGTGTGTACTGTGTGGTGTGTAGAGTGGGTTGAATTGTGTGTACTGTGTGGTGTGTGTGTGGTGTGTAGAGTGGGTTGTATTGTGTGTACTGTGTGGTGTGTCTGTGGTGTGTAGAGTGGGTTGCATTGTGTGTACTGTGTGGTGTGTGTGTGGTGTGTAGAGTGGGTTGTATTGTGTGTACTGTGTGGTGTGTCTGTGGTGTGTAGAGTGGGTTGCATTGTGTGTACTGTGTGGTGTGTCTGTGGTGTGTAGAGTGGGTTGAATTGTGTGTACTGTGTGGTGTGTCTGTGGTGTGTAGAGTGGGTTGTATTGTGTGTACTGTGTGGTGTGTAGAGTGGGTTGTATTGTGTGTACTGTGTGGTGTGTAGAGTGGGTTGTATTGTGTGTACTGTGGTGTGTGTGTGTGGTGTGTAGAGTGGGTTGTGTTGTGTGTACTGTGTGGTGTGTCTGTGGTGTGTAGAGTGGGTTGTATTGTGTGTACTGTGTGGTGTGTAGAGTGGGTTGTATTGTGTGTACTGTGTGGTGTGTAGAGTGGGTTGTATTGTGTGTACTGTGTGGTGTGTCTGTGGTGTGTAGAGTGGGTTGTATTGTGTGTACTGTGTGGTGTGTAGAGTGGGTTGCATTGTGTGTACTGTGTGGTGCGTCTGTGGTGTGTAGAGTGGGTTGTATTGTGTGTACTGTGTGGTGTGTAGAGTGGGTTGTATTGTGTGTACTGTGTGGTGTGTAGAGTGGGTTGCATTGTGTGTACTGTGTGGTGTGTCTGTGGTGTGTAGAGTGGGTTGCATTGTGTGTACTGTGTGGTGTGTAGAGTGGGTTGCATTGTGTGTACTGTGTGGTGTGTCTGTGGTGTGTAGAGTGGGTTGCATTGTGTGTACTCAGTGTGTGCAGGGTTGGTGTGCTGCCTCTTCACGTGGCACGTGGTGTGCAGTAGAGTGGATTTACCCATCTGGACTGTCTGTACTCACCGAGCTGGGTGATAGTACTTCAGGCAGCATGGGACAGGTTAGATTTCAAACTCCTCTTAAAATTACTCATAGCACAAAATCCCAATAACATTATAGCCTACTGTCTCAAAGCGCACAGTTCATCATCAGCACGTGACAAGTAAGAAAAAACCTGTACAGCACACGACTACCAATGTCAGGTTACAATATGATTGTTATTACTGATGAACAATGTCAGTTTACAATATGATTGTTATTACTGATGAACAATCACCTCATATGCCTTACACATAGAAACACACACACACACACACATACACACCGGCACCGGCTGACACGCTCACACACACACACGCACGCACACCGACACACACACTGCCACACATGCTCTCGCGTACGCACACAAGACACACGATGTAACTGACACCCTCCCACATATACACACGCTACACGAAGACTTCAACTGACATGACTGAAAAAAGCTTTCCGCTTTGTTTTTATCCTCACAAGATTCCTTACAATCATTGCATGGTTCCTGACACGCTTGCGGTTCAAACTAGTTCTTTGTTTCCGGCGTCCTTGAACTTGAAAGCGCGATTCCAGGTGCTTTCGTTCCATATTCACTGCAGTGTGTGTGTGCGTGTGTGTGTGTGTGTGTGTGTGTGTGTGTGTGTGTGCGCGCGCACGCGTGTGTGCACGTGTGTGTGTCAGTGTCAGTGCTAAGTCGCGCATCAGTGTATGTAGTGTGCACGTCAGTGTGTGGGCGTGCGTGTCGTGCCGTGCGTGCGTGCGCGTGCGAACTGCACGCACGCGCGCGCGTGTGTGTTATTTGAAGCCAAAGTCACAATATCAGTGTGCACTGATTCAACAACTCTGACTCCCATGTCACAGGAGACTCCACCTCACCGGAAGCAGTTAAGATCAGATGTCTCTGACAAGGAAGCCACGAGCCTGACTGATGAGCATGAACACGCATCACTTTTTCCTCAGTCTGTCCTCAGCTGTGCTTTCCTTGCAGACTGAAAAACACCAGCAGCGAGCGTTATCACAAAACCTGGCCAGTTGCACTGATCCAACGAGAAAGCGCCTGACCTCTTTGGAAAAAAGCAGTCAGTATGACGAAGCACACATTGACCAACAGAGATCGCTGATAATCTGCATGGTGCGTTATGTAAGGCTGTCATCATGTCAGACTCCATGTCAGACCTGGCTGACTTTAGTGCACATCGATCCAAACCTTGCAGCCTGCATGCAGCACTGTCAGTACCGTGAGGCAGCCTGCATGCAGCACTGTCAGTACCGTGAGGCAGCCTGCATGCAGCACCGTGAGGCAGGCTGCATGCAGCACCGTCAGTACCGTGAGGCAGGCTGCATGCAGCACCGTCAGTACCGTGAGGCAGCCTGCATGCAGCACCGTCAGTACCGTGAGGCAGCCTGCCACTGTCATTACCGTGAGGCAGCCTGCATGCAGCACCGTCAGTACCGTGAGGCAGCCTGCCACTGTCAGTACCGTGAGGCAGCCTGCCACTGTCAGTACCGTGAGGCAGCCTGCATGCAGCACCGTCAGTACCGTGAGGCAGCCTGCCACTGTCAGTACCGTGAGGCAGGCTGCATGCAGCACCGTCAGTACCGTGAGGCAGGCTGCATGCAGCACCGTCAGTGCCGTGAGGCAGCCGGGCATCAGTGAACGCTGCACAGCAGCACTGTGATCAGCCGTTCCAGATACAGATCACTGAGTCCTTCTTCATCCACATCGTCACTTCATTGATCTGCTGTCACGTGTCACCAGATACAGATCACTGAGTCCTTCTTCATCCACATCGTCACTTCATTGATCTGCTGTCACGTGTCACCAGAAACAGATCACTGAGTCCTTCTTCATCCACATCGTCACTTCATTGATCTGCTGTCACGTGTCACCAGATACAGATCACTGAGTCCTTCTTCATCCACATCGTCACTTCATTGATCTGCAGTCACGTGTCACCAGATACAGATCACTGAGTCCTTCTTCATCCACATCGTCACTTCATTGATCTGCAGTCACGTGTCACCAGATACAGATCACTGAGTCCTTCTTCATCCACATCATCACTTCATTGATCTGCTGTCACGTGTCACCAGTCATCCACATCGTCACTTCATTGATCTGCTGTCACGTGTCACCTGTATGCAACGTGTTGTTTGTTCACCGTCACTTTGTCAACATATCAATGAAAATAATTCATGCCTTCATTCCCATCATCTTATTTCTCTCCCATTCTCCCTCTCTCTGGCTCTCTCTCTCTGTCACACACACACACACACACACACACACACACACCTGGTCACCAGGCAGACACAACACAAGTGACACACATACACACACGCACACACACACACACACAGGCGGGTTGTGAGAGAGAAGCCAGGAGAGAGATGAATGAGAGAGAGAGAGAGAGAGAACTCCGACTTGAGCCAGTTGAAATGACTGGGGACTGACCTCAGTTTGGTCACAACCTGTGGCAGGTGAGGGCCAGCGAGGGTGGGGTCGGGGGTAACGGAGCAGAATCTGTTCTTGTTTACAAGGTGCTCATTCACTTTCATGATATCAATGATCATAAAGAAATTGTATTCCTACATACATAACCCAAAATATCTGATTTATGAGAACAAGAATACACAATCTGCTTCCTGAAACTTAATACCGTGAAAAAGGAGGGGTTACACTGAGGAATGCTTCAGTTCACTTCAAGTTAAAGTATATATCAAGTTGCATTCTGGACTGAAGTAACACCACCCACACTGACTGACGCCAAAGTGTTTGGAAGGGAAGGCATGATGGTACACACTACATTGATATCATACAATTACACTGACTGACGCCAAAGTGTTTGGAAGGAAAGGCATGATGGTACACACTACATTGATATCATACAATTACACTGACTGACGCCAAAGTGTTTGGAAGGAAAGGCATGATGGTACACACTACATTGATATCATACAATTACACTGACTGTGAGGGTCAGCGGCGCTGATACATTTCACTTACAACTAGATTTTGATCCTGGACAATGCTAATTTCTATAATCTAACTGAATTCTTTTGTAGTTCAAACACTGTAACTGATGTTGGCCTGTCATGATCAGGGAAGACCCATATCTCTCTCTCCTTCACAGGCGTGTCGGTGCACGAGAGTCAGAGAGAGAGAGAGAGAGAGAGAGTGTGTGAGTGTTAATGTGTGTGTGAGTGTAAATGTGTGCGTCACGTGTATGTGTGTGCGTGCGCGCACACTGACGCACGTGTACTGTATATGCATACACATACCGCATTTTGGCCTTCTTTGAGTTACAGTTCAGTGCTTGAAACACTGTGTGTGCGTGCGCGCGAGCGAACGTGTGTGTGTATGTGTGTGTGTGTGTGTGCAAGCGAACGTGCGCGCGCACGCGCCTGCGTGTGTGTGTGTGTGTGTGTGTGTGTGTGTGTGTGTGTTTCAGTGACAAATACGTGAACACATCGGCTGCCGCCCTGGTATTTCCCGGTCATGAAGCATCCCTGAAAGACAGACAGCACGTTGCCTGGAGAGACACGACGACTGCGCCCTGAGTGGTGCACTGCCGTTCATTATGCCGTGCCCCAATCAATACACAATGTCTGGCTGACACTGAAGCTCCATCCACCCCACCACACTCCATGTCCGCCACGTTCAAACCGTGACTCATTTGAATCGGACGACGCGGAAAATACATCGGCCAATGAAAAACGGTCCCTCAGTCACGTGGGAAACCGGCATAAATACAGACGATCCGAAGCCGGTAGGCTAACGTCATTGCATCTTCTCACTGTAGACTCGTCACGTCTGTGTGAGAGATTTTGCTGCTTTGAACTTCTTTTTCTTCATCACCCTCGATCACCTCGAACCAACAACTTGTCACCATGGTAAGTTGCTAAATGGGTGTACTGTTTTTATGTATTAGTTTTGATGCCGCATCGCTGTTTATGGAGACTGATGCCAAAATGCCAACCGGTTTGCAACTTCGTCTGCTCGCGTTTTTTCTCAGTGGGTTATGTCGGTGGCTTTTGTTCAGTCGCTGCTCTACGATCTGCAGCATTTTGACAGTGCTTATCTTTGAGACATTACATGCACAGACCTCGCGAAACTCTCGGTCGAAAATTACAGGGCGAAAAACGTGGATGAAGATGATGGGAACTGTCTAGATGCATTTTGATTAAGTTTAGGATGTGTTGAAAGTTGACATTACAGGCCAGTCTGTTTCTTTCACACACGTGTTATAAGTTAAGAAAAAGGGATATAGATATGTAAATTTGGATATCTTGATGATAGGCAGCAGTCATCGTAATATAAAATATGAAAATCTGGAGGAGGATGTTGTTACTATGTTAGGCAGCAGTCGTATTTAATGAAATTAGGAGGCCAAAATCGCTCAAGCAAAACAAAAAAACAACAAACAAACAAAAAAACCCCAAAAAACCGATAGTTACCGGTTTATTATAAATTCTACGGGTTATAACCGCCGAGCTAATTAGAAATGCGATCCGTTCATGTAAATAATGTGCACGGCCGATTCGAGGCGGCCGGCCAGGGCTGCCAGGCTGAGAGCCACACTGGGCCTTTGACGGTGAAGCGGCCGCGATGTGAAGTGGTGTGTAGTGGTGAGGGGAAGGCAGCGCGCCACTCCTGTCTACATACATCCTTGTCCAGTGACGTGCGTTCGTTCATCGCGATGGAATGCAGCCGCCACACAAAGTACACACTGTACAGTGTACTGTGCAGTGAGCTGGGATCGTGGGACCAAGCCTTGCCACGCACACATGGCACTGACACTCCTAACCCACATTCTGCAGAACAGCATGTTGAATGCCGTCAACGTGACATGGGGAAAGTTATACTGTACACCTCCCGCACTTCAAACAAGTAGAAAATTGTATTTAAAAACAGATTAAGAAAATGAAAAGTATGAAATGTATGCTGAGGCCAACGTTATCTGAAGAAACACCAGCTGGCAGCATTTGATAAACTACATTTTAACTACATCAGAGTTTTGGGGAGGGAGAGGGGTAACCAGTACATCTCCACATATATTGTCCACACTGAAATATGCTCAACAGCATTCAGTTTATTCCTTGTAATTGACAAATTTCTAATGTCAGTGGAATGAAAATAGCTGAATGTTTTTGGGTTTTCTTTCTTCCCACAAGACTCCTTCTCACCCATGGTAAGACCAGAAAATAGCAACAAGAGGAGACTTGTCTCAACTGTATTGTTCTACAACCCAGTGAAGAAATTGATGTTACCAGTGAATCATAAATGTGGCCAGACAGCTCCACACACAGTACAGCCAATCCCCTGGGGCAACAGGCTGGATGAGTCACACATGGGATGGGACAAGGGGGGTAGGGTGTGAGAGGGGAGGTTTGGGGGGGGGGGGGGGGGTGAAAGCCTGGCCTTTGACTGGGGAGCTGTCTTCACAAGTGGCTTGCCTCAGGGCAGTCAAGTGCACAGCACCATTGCTGCACTGGCTGTACACTCGGCTGTTGTGTTTTTACTGTCAGCTGCTAGCTTTCAAGCCTCAAAGAGATGCACAAATACAAGATTTGTTTGCCATCATTAGCCAGATGTGCGCTCCCCACCCCAAGAATTTTAACTCCCAATCTTGTTTATCTTCACACCCTGGGCTGGTTGTGTGAATAAAGCCCAGAAGTGTGTTTTATACTCTTTCATCCAGATTTGAAGTTTGTGTAATTCTGGTGTAAACTGTAAAGCCAGCATGTTTGGAGAGTACACAGAGGGAGCATGCTAATTTGATGAATGTGCTGAAGCAAGAGCTGTAACTGTTTCACATGTCTCTGCTTTGAGAAAACTTCCAGAAAACAATTTAATATGAAGCTTCTGATATGTTGCATGTTAAAGCTAAAAACGAAACAAAAAATCTTTACCAACTGCACAAAGGGACGCAGATGGTATGGCAAGACTTTGGCTACAGTTGACATTTTTCATATTCTTCTGTGCTCTGTAAGATGGTAGGCTTGCTTTGGGGAAAAAATAGAGGTACAGATAAATATTTTGATATATTAAAACATTGAAGACATCATAGAGCATTAGCATACTTTTCACCAGTCTTTACTGTTGAGGTCGATGCAGTTATCACTTCTTGAGGAAAAAGTGCTGATTGACTTGCGTTGATTTTTCCCCTGAATTAAACTAGATATGAAGTGAAAAGAATATAAGCATATAACTGCCATCCTTGCAAATAATAAGAAATGATGAAGAGTACATGTTTATTGAACCGTATTGAGATCTCCCAGTGTGCCTGTGTTAGAAAAACTTCACTTTGATGCGAGAAAGGTTTTGCTGTGGCTGAAGCTATAATTGAATCTGATTAACATATACATTGAAATTTAAGATAGTTTGGGTTTGAGGGTCACATTGATAACTTTTTAAGGGAAAAGGTTAGTCATGGGAAATCAAATATATTAAATTTTGGCATGAAGCATGGTGACATGAATTCTTTCTGTTCCAGCGTGAGTGTATCTCAGTCCACGTGGGTCAGGCCGGCGTGCAGATGGGCAATGCATGCTGGGAGCTGTACTGTCTGGAGCACGGCATCCAGCCCGACGGTCAGATGCCTTCCGACAAAACCATTGGAGGTGGAGACGACTCTTTCAACACTTTCTTCAGTGAAACAGGGGCTGGCAAACATGTACCAAGAGCTGTGTTCATCGACTTGGAACCCACTGTTGTTGGTGAGTAAAAAAGGGGGCTTGTTAAACCCATCCATCCATCCTGACTTGAACACAAAAAGTATGTCAAGTTTCCTTAACTTGATCTTTAGCAGTCTTTATCATCAGCTGTTAGACTGACTGCAACACTGCAGATCTTCACAAATTTAAAATTGGCCAAACAATACGTGGGGAAAGTTTTGTCTCCGGATGATTGAAAAACTAGCTTTGGTTGGTCAAAAAGAGATCGATGGTGAAAACTCTAGGAAACCATTGTGGGTAGGTGGATGAAGCAAAATGGAATTTGTTACAGATGAGGTGAGGACAGGCACCTACAGACAGCTGTTCCACCCAGAGCAGCTGGTGACAGGGAAAGAGGACGCGGCCAACAACTACGCCCGCGGTCACTACACCATCGGCAAGGAACTGGTCGACCTGGTGCTGGACAGGATCCGGAAGCTGGCTGACCAGTGCACCGGGCTGCAGGGATTCCTCATCTTCCACTCCTTTGGTGGTGGCACCGGGTCTGGCTTCACCTCCCTCCTCATGGAGCGTCTGTCTGTGGACTACGGCAAGAAGTCCAAGCTGGAGTTCTCCATCTACCCTGCCCCCCAGGTCAGTTTGGAAACAATGCTTCTGACTTGAAATTGGTCAGATAGTCTAGCCATGGCAACTTTATGACAGGGTATTAGTCTGTTCCTGTATGAACTAAACACAATAAGAACAGTCAAAATCTAGACATTTCCAGGTCAGTTGAATTTATACAAGGCAGCTAGCTTTGGTAATTCCAAGAAGCAGAATCCATTGTGCACCTGTCTAAATAATAATAATAATGGTATTTATATAGCGCTGGATCTTGTGCAGAGACAAATCAAAGCGCTTTCGCACCAGTCGTTCACACGCATGCATAACTCTAATACTGTAGAAACTAAAGACAAGGAAGGGCAGGCAAGGGAGGCTGTTTTTGGAAGAGGTGGGTTTTAAGGCCAGACTTGAAAGAGTTGAGTGTGGAGACTTGACGAAGCGAAAAAGGAAGTTCATTCCAGTCGCAAGGTCCAGAAACAGAGAAAGAACGGCAGCCAATAGTCGAGTGTTTGAATCTGGGTATGCGTAAACAGAGTTTAAAAATCAGGTTTAAAAAATTGGGGGGGGGGGGGGGGAACATCTGGTGAGGTCAAGGAATATGACATGAGCTCTGAACACATTTCCTACTGGATAAAATTCTTTGACACGCCTGGACTAATGAGCCATACCATGGTGGCAGGTGTCCACGGCAGTGGTGGAGCCCTACAACTCCATCCTGACCACCCACACCACCCTGGAGCACTCGGACTGCGCCTTCATGGTGGACAACGAGGCCATCTACGACATCTGCCGCCGCAACCTGGACATTGAGCGCCCCACCTACACCAACCTCAACCGTCTGATCGGCCAGATCGTCTCCTCCATCACCGCCTCCCTGCGCTTTGACGGTGCCCTGAACGTGGATCTGACGGAGTTCCAGACCAACCTGGTGCCCTACCCCCGCATCCACTTCCCCCTGGCCACCTACGCCCCCGTCATCTCTGGTGAGACAGATTTCTGTACAACTGGGCTGGAAAAAGCGATGTCAGTGCACATGACATGAACTGGTGATTTTTAGGACTGGAGTTAAAACTGACAATGAAAGCTGAATGCATTTTAAATGAAAATGTGCCACTGATGGGAATGATGGTCATATGTGACAGAGATAAGCCTGGAGAATGGCATTTAAGTTTTGAAGTCTGGAGAACAGAATTTTGATATATTTGATCAAAGCAAGTTTTTCTTGTTGAAATAACTTCAAAATATTGGTCTCTTTTTACAGCGGAGAAGGCATACCATGAGCAGCTGACAGTGGCTGAAGTGACCAACGCTTGTTTTGAGCCGGCCAACCAGCTGGTGAAGTGTGACCCCCGTCACGGCAAGTACATGGCCTGCTGCATGCTGTACCGGGGAGATGTGGTGCCCAAGGACGTCAACGCTGCCATTGCCACCATCAAGACCAAACGCACCATCCAGTTTGTTGACTGGTGTCCCACTGGCTTTAAGGTGAGCACAGCTCCATGTCCTGGTGCAGTGGTGGAAGGAAAGAAATTACCATGCTCACTTACCAATTTTCAAGGAGAAGAATAATTAGCTTTAAAAAGAAAAAGGTAATTGCATATTGTCTTCTGTCTACTTTTAGTATACTATTTTATGCCTATCCTTCTACTGTGATTTTATATTGCACATTAAGGCTGTGATGCATAGTCAATTGGTACCCAACAACAAATCCTTGAAAGGTGACGTGAGTGAATTATACATACTTCGAGTTGCTTGGTTGAAATCTGAACATTTTGTCTTCATGTATATTGAATGACTGATTTTCATGTATTGTTTGTTTTACACCAGAGATGAATTTCTCTTGTTGAGATAGAGTATTCTATATCTGTAGAGTACTCTGAAATACATAATGTTTTGGGTTGAATGGGTATTTTCTGTGATAATTGCTTGCAACATTTTTACCCACTGTTTGAAAGCTCAGTCAGTACAGCTGAGAAAATCTGTACAGTTGGAAACAAATATCTGTTGAAACTGAGGTTCATTGTACTCTACCAACACACTGGAATTGTACCAGTTTTTAAGAAAATTCCAAGTCCCTTATGTATTTTTCAGTTGAAATCCTGTGCACATCCAGTCATAAAAAAAGATAATACCATTCATGAAGATGTAAGTATTTTTCATTTGAAATCCTGTGCACACCAGTGATCAAAAAAGATACCATTCATGATGTGAAAAGATTGCAGTCAGTGCTGCAAAAGGCGTGTAGTGTAAGTGTTGGTGTGTGTTGACAGGTGGGCATCAACTACCAGCCCCCCACAGTGGTTCCTGGCGGGGACCTGGCCAAGGTGCAGCGTGCCGTGTGCATGCTGAGCAACACCACGGCCATCGCTGAGGCCTGGGCCCGTCTGGACCACAAGTTCGACCTGATGTACGCCAAGCGTGCCTTCGTGCACTGGTACGTGGGTGAGGGCATGGAGGAGGGCGAGTTCTCCGAGGCCCGTGAGGATCTGGCTGCCCTGGAGAAGGACTACGAGGAGGTGGGCGTCGACTCCATGGAGGGCGAGGGTGATGAAGAGGGAGAAGAATATTGAAACTTTCCAAAGTGCAGGTCTTTGATTTTTAAGTCTGCACCAGTTAAGGCAAGCAGTAAATAATTTTTGAAAGTCCATCAGCATTGCACACTGAGAAATGCATTTATGGTGCAACCAGCTAGAAATCAAACACTTTTTTTTTTCAATACTGACCTGCACATGATGCTGAAGTCCATATTGGATTTCAAGACCTTGGCTTTGTCAACCAAATAAAGAGAAATGGAAGACCTGTCAAACTGATTTTTGTTCTGTTTGGGATGGATGAATTTGGTTTTCTGGAAGGAATGAATGAACCTCACAAGCCCAGATAAAGATCAGATTTCCACCACCACTACAAAATATATGTACTTTTAACAAACGGTGAAGAGATCACATTTTACACACAGATCTGATGCAACCATTTCCCCATGACAGTAGAAGGTTCAAACAACAGTTTCAAACAAATGCATATTTCAATTAAGTGACAATGCCATGGTTATAATTTAGTTGATTAAAACTCAATGCACCAGAAGGAAATGTGCCAACTGGTACTCATCCAAGACCATACAACACATTTGACATTGTACAACATAGCTGAGGTCTTCATTGGCTGTGTGATCATGCTGATTGACAAAATAATAAGTAGAAACATAACAAATTTGAATTACCAGAGTAAAAATATTGTGAATCCTGGAAGTGCAGCCTTAACCTTCACTGGCTGTCGCTTTTGACTACACACGGAAGCCCATGTGGGTCGTGCATGACCCATACTTAGTAAAGAGACAAAGTGTACATTCCTCCAAAGCTTACAACAAAATATAGAAAAGGAAAACGTAACAACTGATTACACACACATGCGCTCGCACATGCACACACAGACTCGCACAAACATATGCTCAGAAACATGCTCACGCATGCACATACACACACACGCACACACAACTGATCAAACACAAATGCATAACACCACATGCACATACATACAAACCCTACTAATGCACACAGAAATAGACAGAGTGGGACAGAAAGAGAGAATGACTCATAGCATCCTATACACGCACAAAGATATTCAGTCACACAGGTACATGCTGTTAGAGAAAGGGATGGAAGGGGGTTATAGTTGAAGACAGGCAAAAAGGATGGGGTGGGGGTAGTGGGAGAGTAGTGGGGTAGTGAGGCTATTGAAAATAAAACTTCTTTATTTTCCTTCACTAATTGCAAATTAAACCTGAAATCACTATCAAAAAGGCATGGATTGTGCATGACCCACACAAGCTTTTGAGGGGTGACCACAATTTTTCCTCTTCAAAAAGCATGGGTCATACACGACCCACACAAGCGTAGTTAAAACGCCACCTTTAATTACTCATTAACTAATTAATGATTTTTTTGGCAAAAGTTGGCCTTTTAGGTGTAGGAAGCATTTCTGAAATTTCGTAGAAAAATATTAAAATTTGGCTGAGATATTTGGGTTTTTGTACCCTTCTGGGTCGTGTACGACCCATATAGCCAGCAAAGGTTAAGTTTACACTAAAATTTGTTCTGACTGAAGAATCCAATATTTCAGTTTCCAGGTACACATTGTAAAGGGCTTTATTTTTTACCTGAAAATGTCTGGTATCTTTCCCCATGGCTGAAAATACAGTACCAATCCTGTGCAAATCAGTTCATCTTTCTCCATGGCTGAAAATGCAGCACCAATCCTGTGCAAATCAGTTCATCTTTCTCCATGGCTGAAAATGCAGTACCAATCCTGTGCAAATCAGTTCATCTTTCTCCATGGCTGAAAATGCAGCACCAATCCTGTGCAAATCAGTTCATCTTTCTCCATGGCTGAAAATGCAGTACCAATCCCGTCCAAATCAGTTCATCTTTCTCCATGGCTGAAAATGCAGCACCAATCCTGTGCAAATCAGTTCATCTTTCTCCATGGCTGAAAATGCAGTACCAATCCCGTCCAAATCAGTTCATCTTTCTCCATGGCTGAAAATACAGTACCAATCCTGTGCAAATCAGTTCATCTTTCTCCATGGCTGAAAATGCAGTACCAATCCTGTGCAAATCAGTTCATCTTTCTCCATGGCTGAAAATGCAGTACCAATCCCGTCCAAATCAGTTCATCTTTCTCCATGGCTGAAAATGCAGTACCAATCCTGTGCAAATCAGTTCATCTTTCTCCATGGCTGAAAATGCAGTACCAATCCTGTGCAAATCAATTCCAAGATATTAGAATTTGGATGCGATCTAAACATTATCGGTAAATTAGATGAAATACTAATGTATAAAATAATAATTAAACACGTACTCGTGTTCTTTTATTCAACAGAAACGCGTGCTTGGCCACAAGCATTCAAATACATATGCACATATTAGACAGATGCTGATTTATAGCGTCACTTTGTGCTGAGTACTCGTTCAGCAATTTATTCAGAATTCTGATGTGCACGTTTGCGACTGCCAGCAGTGCTACAGGTTTTTTTGGTTTGCTGCAGACCACTGCTGAAGAAAATGAACTATAAGGGAAGTAACTCGCATCAACTGAAGTATTCGGGGCGCTGTGGACACCAGAGCAGATGAACTGAGACTTCCATGTTCTGTGCCCTGAAAAATAAAAAGTAAAAAAAACAAAACCAAAAATACCTCGCAACAGACTGCTCATCAATATTCCATAAAGTAGCTTCCCTTATGACGACTGTCACACACAGTCAAGGCAGTGCACAGAGCAAGAATTATTCTCATTTCTGGGTTATCTGAACCAAACTGCATAAAAATCAGTTTTATTTTGATTAATTAATCAGCATCCTTTGTCCCAATATCAGCATCTTAGATGAACAGACTATAAAGAAATAAACGAACGTTTGTCCCAATGTTACAGGAAAAACAAATAAAAAACTGCACGCAGGAAAAAATACAAAAAAATGGGTGGCGCTGTAGTGTAGCGACGCGCTCTCCCTGGGGAGAGCAGCCCGAATTTCACACAGAAATCTGTTGTGATAAAAAGGAATACAGATACAAATACACTAAAAATGTGATTACCGACTGGAAACAACAAAAACACTCATTGTTCTGAATCCCAAAATTTTTCCACTTGCCACTGTGTGTGTGTTTGTCTCTGTGTGTGTGTGAAGTCAAACCAATAACAAAAACAAAAAAAATTAACCCTGCTCTCAGAAAAAAAAGCAAAAAAAAAAGCACATCAGTCATTACAAGGAATTCAATTGAGAAAATGGAAAACGATAAACACCTAAAAAAAAAGGTATATGTGCACACATGTGTACGTGTGCGCGCGTGTATGTGTGTGCGCATGTATGTGTGTGTGTGCACAGATTCATTATGATTGTGTGCTCAGACGAGCATGGCAAAAACAAAACAAATATAAGGGAGGTAACTAGACGGATATTGTTCATGTGCACTTCCTAGAGTTACTCCCCTTAGATTGGAGGGCGGTGGTTGATTGACGGCAGTCCACTGAGAAGACAGCTGATCCTGTCGTCAGCACGGTGTGGTTCGGCTGTCATCCAACTTCTTTTCTGAGGCTGGGCAATATTTTACTGGTATATTGTTTATTATTTTGGCGTGTGTGTGTGTGTGTGTGTGTGTGTGTGTGTGTGTGTGTGTGTGTGTGTCTGTGTGTGATGTTTCTATGCGTGTGTGTACGTGAGCGCTTGAGTACATGCCAGTGTGCGTGCGTGAACGGCGATATGTATCCTCAGTATTGTGTGTCAGTGTGTTGTTGGCTCTGTTCAACTGTCCTCAGTGTGTGTCAGTGTGTTGGTTGGCCCTGTTCAACTGTCCTCAGTGTGTGTCAGTGTGTTGGTTGGCCCTGTTCAACTGTCCTCAGTGTGTGTCAGTGTGTTGGTTGGCCCTGTTCAACTGTCCTCAGTGTGTGTCAGTGTGTTGTTGGCTCTGTTCAACTGTCCTCAGTGTGTGTCAGTGTGTTGGTTGGCCCTGTTCAACTGTCCTCAGTGTGTGTCAGTGTGTTGGTTGGCCCTGTTCAACTGTCCTCAGTGTTGTGTGTCAGTGTGTTGGTTGGCCCTGTTCAACTGTCCTCAGTGTGTGTCAGTGTGTTTGTTGGCCCTGTTCAACTGTCCTCAGTGTTGTGTGTCAGTGTGTTGGTTGGCCCTGTTCAACTGTCCTCAGTGTTGTGTGTCAGTGTGTTGGTTGGCCCTGTTCAACTGTCTTCAGTGTTGTGTGTCAGTGTGTTGGTTGGCCCTGTTCAACTGTCCTCAGTGTTGTGTGTCAGTGTGTTTGTTGGCTCTGTTCAACTGTCTTCAGTGCTGTGTGTCAGTGTGTTGGTTGGCCCTGTTCAACTGTCCTCAGTGTTGTGTGTCAGTGTGTTGTTGGCCCTGTTCAACTGTCCTCAGTGTTGTGTGTCAGTGTGTTTGTTGGCTCTGTTCAACTGTCTTCAGTGTGTGTCAGTGTGTTTGTTGGCTCTGTTCAACTGTCCTCAGTGTGTGTCAGTGTGTTGGTTGGCCCTGTTCAACTGTCCTCAGTGTGTGTCAGTGTGTTGGTTGGCCCTGTTCAACTGTCCTCAGTATTGTGTGTCAGTGTGTTGTTGGCTCTGTTCAACTGTCCTCAGTGTGTGTAAGTGTGTTGGTTGGCCCTGTTCAACTGTCCTCAGTGTGTGTCAGTGTGTTGGTTGGCCCTGTTCAACTGTCTTCAGTGTTGTGTGTCAGTGTGTTTGTTGGCCCTGTTCAACTGTCCTCAGTGTGTGTCAGTGTGTTGGTTGGCTCTGTTCAACTGTCTTCAGTGTTGTGTGTCAGTGTGTTGGTTGGCCCTGTTCAACTGTCCTCAGTGTGTGTCAGTGTGTTGGTTGGCCCTGTTCAACTGTCCTCAGTGTTGTGTGTCAGTGTGTTGTTGGCCCTGTTCAACTGTCCTCAGTGTGTGTCAGTGTGTTGGCTGGCCCTGTTCAACTGTCCTCAGTGTGTGTCAGTGTGTTGGTTGGCCCTGTTCAACTGTCCTCAGTGTTGTGTGTCAGTGTGTTTGTTGGCTCTGTTCAACTGTCTTCAGTGTTGTGTGTCAGTATGTTGTTGGCTCTGTTCAACTGTCCTCAGTGTGTGTCAGTGTGTTGGTTGGCCCTGTTCAACTGTCCTCAGTGTGTGTCAGTGTGTTGGTTGGCCCTGTTCAACTGTCCTCAGTGTGTGTCAGTGTGTTGTTGGCTCTGTTCAACTGTCCTCAGTGTTGTGTGTCAGTGTGTTTGTTGGCTCTGTTCAACTGTCCTCAGTGTTGTGTGTCAGTGTGTTGGTTGGCCCTGTTCAACTGTCTTCAGTGTTGTGTGTCAGTGTGTTGGTTGGCCCTGTTCAACTGTCTTCAGTGTTGTGTGTCAGTGTGTTGGTTGGCTCTGTTCAACTGTCCTCAGTGTTGTGTGTCAGTGTGTTGGTTGGCCCTGTTCAACTGTCCTCAGTGTTGTGTGTCAGTGTGTTGGTTGGCCCTGTTCAACTGTCCTCAGTGTTGTGTGTCAGTGTGTTGGTTGGCCCTGTTCAACTGTCCTCAGTGTTGTGTGTCAGTGTGTTGGTTGGCCCTGTTCAACTGTCCTCAGTGTTGTGTGTCAGTGTGTTGGTTGGCCCTGTTCAACTGTCCTCAGTGTTGTGTGTCAGTGTGTTGGTTGGCCCTGTTCAACTGTCCTCAGTGTGTGTCAGTGTGTTGGTTGGCCCTGTTCAACTGTCCTCAGTGTTGTGTGTCAGTGTGTTGGTTGGCCCTGTTCAACTGTCCTCAGTGTGTGTCAGTGTGTTGGTTGGCTCTGTTCAACTGTCCTCAGTGTGTGTCAGTGTGTTGGTTGGCCCTGTTCAACTGTCCTCAGTGTGTGTCAGTGTGTTGGTTGGCCCTGTTCAACTGTCCTGAGTGTGTGTCAGTGTGTTGTTGGCTCTGTTCAACTGTCCTCAGTGTTGTGTGTCAGTGTGTTGTTGGCCCTGTTCAACTGTCCTCAGTGTTGTGTGTCAGTGTGTTGTTGGCCCTGTTCAACTGTCCTCAGTGTTGTGTGTCAGTGTGTTGGTTGGCCCTGTTCAACTGTCCTCAGTGTGTGTCAGTGTGTTGGTTGGCCCTGTTCAACTGTCTTCAGTGTGTGTCAGTGTGTTGGTTGGCCCTGTTCAACTGTCCTCAGTGTGTGTCAGTGTGTTGGTTGGCCCTGTTCAACTGTCCTCAGTGTTGTGTGTCAGTGTGTTGGTTGGCCCTGTTCAACTGTCCTCAGTGTGTGTCAGTGTGTTGGTTGGCCCTGTTCAACTGTCCTCAGTGTTGTGTGTCAGTGTGTTGTTGGCCCTGTTCAACTGTCCTCAGTGTTGTGTCAGTGTGTTGGTTGGCCCTGTTCAACTGTCTCAGTGTTGTGTGTCAGTGTGTTGTTGGCTCTGTTCAACTGTCCTCAGTGTGTGTCAGTGTGTTGGTTGGCTCTGTTCAACTGTCCTCAGTGTTGTGTGTCAGTGTGTTGGTTGGCCCTGTTCAACTGTCCTCAGTGTTGTGTCAGTGTGTTGGTTGGCCCTGTTCAACTGTCCTCAGTGTGTGTCAGTGTGTTGGTTGGCCCTGTTCAACTGTCCTCAGTGTGTGTCAGTGTGTTGGTTGGCCCTGTTCAACTGTCCTCAGTGTGTGTCAGTGTGTTGGTTGGCCCTGTTCAACTGTCCTCAGTGTGTGTCAGTGTGTTGGTTGGCCCTGTTCAACTGTCCTCAGTGTGTGTCAGTGTGTTGGTTGGCCCTGTTCAACTGTCCTCAGTGTTGTGTGTCAGTGTGTTGGTTGGCCCTGTTCAACTGTCTTCAGTGTTGTGTGTCAGTGTGTTGTTGGCTCTGTTCAACTGTCCTCAGTGTGTGTCAGTGTGTTGGTTGGCCCTGTTCAACTGTCCTCAGTGTGTGTCAGTGTGTTGGTTGGCCCTGTTCAACTGTCCTCAGTGTGTGTCAGTGTGTTGGTTGGCCCTGTTCAACTGTCCTCAGTGTGTGTCAGTGTGTTGGTTGGCCCTGTTCAACTGTCCTCAGTGTGTGTCAGTGTGTTGGTTGGCCCTGTTCAACTGTCCTCAGTGTGTGTCAGTGTGTTTGTTGGCTCTGTTCAACTGTCCTCAGTGTTGTGTGTCAGTGTGTTGGTTGGCCCTGTTCAACTGTCCTCAGTGTTGTGTGTCAGTGTGTTGTTGGCCCTGTTCAACTGTCCTCAGTGTGTGTCAGTGTGTTGGTTGGCTCTGTTCAACTGTCCTCAGTGTTGTGTGTCAGTGTGTTGTTGGCCCTGTTCAACTGTCCTCAGTGTGTGTCAGTGTGTTGGTTGGCTCTGTTCAACTGTCCTCAGTGTGTGTCAGTGTGTTGGTTGGCCCTGTTCAACTGTCCTCAGTGTGTGTCAGTGTGTTGGTTGGCCCTGTTCAACTGTCCTCAGTGTGTGTCAGTGTGTTGGTTGGCCCTGTTCAACTGTCCTCAGTGTGTGTCAGTGTGTTGGTTGGCTCTGTTCAACTGTCCTCAGTGTGTGTCAGTGTGTTGGTTGGCCCTGTTCAACTGTCCTCAGTGTGTGTCAGTGTGTTTGTTGGCTCTGTTCAACTGTCCTCAGTGTTGTGTGTCAGTGTGTTGGTTGGCCCTGTTCAACTGTCCTCAGTGTTGTGTGTCAGTGTGTTGTTGGCCCTGTTCAACTGTCCTCAGTGTGTGTCAGTGTGTTGGTTGGCTCTGTTCAACTGTCTTCAGTGTTGTGTGTCAGTGTGTTGTTGGCCCTGTTCAACTGTCCTCAGTGTGTGTCAGTGTGTTGGTTGGCCCTGTTCAACTGTCCTCAGTGTGTGTCAGTGTGTTGGTTGGCCCTGTTCAACTGTCTTCAGTGTTGTGTGTCAGTGTGTTGGTTGGCCCTGTTCAACTGTCCTCAGTGTTGTGTGTCAGTGTGTTGGTTGGCCCTGTTCAACTGTCCTCAGTGTGTGTGTCAGTGTGTTGGTTGGCCCTGTTCAACTGTCCTCAGTGTTGTGTCAGTGTGTTGTTGGCTCTGTTCAACTGTCCTCAGTGTGTGTCAGTGTGTTGGTTGGCTCTGTTCAACTGTCCTCAGTGTGTGTCAGTGTGTTGTTGGCCCTGTTCAACTGTCCTCAGTGTGTGTCAGTGTGTTGGTTGGCTCTGTTCAACTGTCCTCAGTGTGTGTCAGTGTGTTGTTGGCCCTGTTCAACTGTCCTCAGTGTGTGTCAGTGTGTTGGTTGGCTCTGTTCAACTGTCCTCAGTGTGTGTCAGTGTGTTGTTGGCCCTGTTCAACTGTCCTCAGTGTTGTGTGTCAGTGTGTTGTTGGCCCTGTTCAACTGTCCTCAGTGTTGTGTGTCAGTGTGTTGTTGGCTCTGTTCAACTGTCCTCAGTGTTGTGTGTCAGTGTGTTGGTTGGCCCTGTTCAACTGTCCTCAGTGTTGTGTGTCAGTGTGTTGTTGGCTCTGTTCAACTGTCCTCAGTGTGTGTCAGTGTGTTGTTGGCTCTGTTCAACTGTCCTCAGTGTGTGTCAGTGTGTTGTTGGCTCTGTTCAACTGTCCTCAGTGTGTGTCAGTGTGTTGGTTGGCTCTGTTCAACTGTCTTCAGTGTTGTGTGTCAGTGTGTTGTTGGCCCTGTTCAACTGTCCTCAGTGTGTGTCAGTGTGTTGGTTGGCTCTGTTCAACTGTCCTCAGTGTGTGTCAGTGTGTTGGTTGGCCCTGTTCAACTGTCCTCAGTGTGTGTCAGTGTGTTGGTTGGCCCTGTTCAACTGTCCTCAGTGTGTGTCAGTGTGTTGGTTGGCCCTGTTCAACTGTCCTCAGTGTTGTGTGTCAGTGTGTTGGTTGGCCCTGTTCAACTGTCCTCAGTGTGTGTCAGTGTGTTGGTTGGCCCTGTTCAACTGTCCTCAGTGTGTGTCAGTGTGTTGTTGGCTCTGTTCAACTGTCCTCAGTGTGTGTCAGTGTGTTGGTTGGCTCTGTTCAACTGTCCTCAGTGTGTGTCAGTGTGTTGGTTGGCCCTGTTCAACTGTCCTCAGTGTGTGTCAGTGTGTTGGTTGGCCCTGTTCAACTGTCCTCAGTGTTGTGTGTCAGTGTGTTGGTTGGCCCTGTTCAACTGTCCTCAGTGTGTGTGTCAGTGTGTTGGTTGGCTCTGTTCAACTGTCCTCAGTGTGTGTCAGTGTGTTGGTTGGCCCTGTTCAACTGTCCTCAGTGTGTGTCAGTGTGTTGGTTGGCCCTGTTCAACTGTCCTCAGTGTTGTGTGTCAGTGTGTTGGTTGGCCCTGTTCAACTGTCCTCAGTGTTGTGTGTCAGTGTGTTGGTTGGCCCTGTTCAACTGTCCTCAGTGTGTGTCAGTGTGTTGGTTGGCCCTGTTCAACTGTCCTCAGTGTGTGTGTCAGTGTGTTGGTTGGCCCTGTTCAACTGTCCTCAGTGTGTGTCAGTGTGTTGGTTGGCCCTGTTCAACTGTCCTCAGTGTGTGTCAGTGTGTTGGTTGGCTCTGTTCAACTGTCCTCAGTGTGTGTCAGTGTGTTGGTTGGCCCTGTTCAACTGTCCTCAGTGTTGTGTGTCAGTGTGTTGGTTGGCCCTGTTCAACTGTCCTCAGTGTGTGTCAGTGTGTTGGTTGGCCCTGTTCAACTGTCCTCAGTGTTGTGTGTCAGTGTGTTGGTTGGCCCTGTTCAACTGTCCTCAGTGTGTGTCAGTGTGTTGGTTGGCCCTGTTCAACTGTCCTCAGTGTTGTGTGTCAGTGTGTTGGTTGGCCCTGTTCAACTGTCCTCAGTGTTGTGTGTCAGTGTGTTGGTTGGCCCTGTTCAACTGTCCTCAGTGTGTGTGTCAGTGTGTTGGTTGGCCCTGTTCAACTGTCCTCAGTGTTGTGTGTCAGTGTGTTGGTTGGCCCTGTTCAACTGTCCTCAGTGTGTGTCAGTGTGTTGGTTGGCCCTGTTCAACTGTCCTCAGTGTGTGTCAGTGTGTTGGTTGGCCCTGTTCAACTGTCCTCAGTGTTGTGTGTCAGTGTGTTGGTTGGCCCTGTTCAACTGTCCTCAGTGTTGTGTGTCAGTGTGTTGGTTGGCCCTGTTCAACTGTCCTCAGTGTTGTGTCAGTGTGTTGGTTGGCTCTGTTCAACTGTCCTCAGTGTTGTGTGTCAGTGTGTTGGTTGGCCCTGTTCAACTGTCCTCAGTGTTGTGTGTCAGTGTGTTGGTTGGCCCTGTTCAACTGTCCTCAGTGTGTGTCAGTGTGTTGGTTGGCCCTGTTCAACTGTCCTCAGTGTTGTGTGTCAGTGTGTTGGTTGGCCCTGTTCAACTGTCCTCAGTGTGTGTCAGTGTGTTGGTTGGCCCTGTTCAACTGTCCTCAGTGTTGTGTGTCAGTGTGTTGGTTGGCCCTGTTCAACTGTCCTCAGTGTGTGTCAGTGTGTTGGTTGGCCCTGTTCAACTGTCCTCAGTGTGTGTCAGTGTGTTGGTTGGCCCTGTTCAACTGTCCTCAGTGTGTGTCAGTGTGTTGGTTGGCCCTGTTCAACTGTCCTCAGTGTGTGTCAGTGTGTTGGTTGGCCCTGTTCAACTGTCCTCAGTGTTGTGTGTCAGTGTGTTGGTTGGCCCTGTTCAACTGTCCTCAGTGTTGTGTGTCAGTGTGTTGGTTGGCCCTGTTCAACTGTCCTCAGTGTGTGTGTCAGTGTGTTGGTTGGCCCTGTTCAACTGTCCTCAGTGTTGTGTGTCAGTGTGTTGGTTGGCCCTGTTCAACTGTCCTCAGTGTTGTGTGTCAGTGTGTTGGTTGGCCCTGTTCAACTGTCCTCAGTGTGTGTCAGTGTGTTGGTTGGCCCTGTTCAACTGTCCTCAGTGTTGTGTGTCAGTGTGTTGGTTGGCCCTGTTCAACTGTCCTCAGTGTGTGTCAGTGTGTTGGTTGGCCCTGTTCAACTGTCCTCAGTGTGTGTCAGTGTGTTGGTTGGCCCTGTTCAACTGTCCTCAGTGTTGTGTGTCAGTGTGTTGGTTGGCCCTGTTCAACTGTCCTCAGTGTGTGTGTCAGTGTGTTGGTTGGCCCTGTTCAACTGTCCTCAGTGTGTGTCAGTGTGTTGGTTGGCCCTGTTCAACTGTCCTCAGTGTTGTGTGTCAGTGTGTTGGTTGGCCCTGTTCAACTGTCCTCAGTGTGTGTCAGTGTGTTGGTTGGCCCTGTTCAACTGTCCTCAGTGTGTGTCAGTGTGTTGGTTGGCCCTGTTCAACTGTCCTCAGTGTGTGTCAGTGTGTTGGTTGGCCCTGTTCAACTGTCCTCAGTGTGGTGTCAGTGTGTTGGTTGGCCCTGTTCAACTGTCCTCAGTGTGTGTCAGTGTGTTGGTTGGCCCTGTTCAACTGTCCTCAGTGTTGTGTGTCAGTGTGTTGGTTGGCCCTGTTCAACTGTCCTCAGTGTTGTGTGTCAGTGTGTTGGTTGGCCCTGTTCAACTGTCCTCAGTGTGTGTCAGTGTGTTGGTTGGCCCTGTTCAACTGTCCTCAGTGTTGTGTGTCAGTGTGTTGGTTGGCCCTGTTCAACTGTCTCAGTGTGTGTCAGTGTGTTGGTTGGCCCTGTTCAACTGTCCTCAGTGTGTGTCAGTGTGTTGGTTGGCCCTGTTCAACTGTCCTCAGTGTTGTGTGTCAGTGTGTTGGTTGGCCCTGTTCAACTGTCCTCAGTGTGTGTCAGTGTGTTTGTTGGCCCTGTTCAACTGTCCTCAGTGTTGTGTGTCAGTGTGTTGGTTGGCTCTGTTCAACTGTCCTCAGTGTGTGTCAGTGTGTTGGTTGGCCCTGTTCAACTGTCCTCAGTGTGTGTCAGTGTGTTGTTGGCCCTGTTCAACTGTCCTCAGTGTGTGTCAGTGTGTTGTTGGCCCTGTTCAACTGTCCTCAGTGTGTGTCAGTGTGTTGGTTGGCTCTGTTCAACTGTCCTCAGTGTTGTGTGTCAGTGTGTTGGTTGGCCCTGTTCAACTGTCCTCAGTGTGTGTCAGTGTGTTGGTTGGCCCTGTTCAACTGTCCTCAGTGTGTGTCAGTGTGTTGGTTGGCCCTGTTCAACTGTCCTCAGTGTGTGTCAGTGTGTTGGTTGGCCCTGTTCAACTGTCCTCAGTGTGTGTCAGTGTGTTGGTTGGCCCTGTTCAACTGTCCTCAGTGTTGTGTGTCAGTGTGTTGGTTGGCCCTGTTCAACTGTCCTCAGTGTGTGTCAGTGTGTTGGTTGGCCCTGTTCAACTGTCCTCAGTGTGTGTCAGTGTGTTTGTTGGCCCTGTTCAACTGTCCTCAGTGTGTGTCAGTGTGTTTGTTGGCCCTGTTCAACTGTCCTCAGTGTGTGTCAGTGTGTTGGTTGGCCCTGTTCAACTGTCCTCAGTGTGTGTCAGTGTGTTGGTTGGCCCTGTTCAACTGTCCTCAGTGTTGTGTGTCAGTATCACGCCGACTGCCTGTGACATCTGTGGAACACGTTGAACACTGATAGGAGGGGATAGGGTGGGAGGACTGAAAGGGGGGGAGGGAGGGGATAGGGTGGGAGGACTGAAGGGGGGGAGGGGATAGGGTGGGAGACTGAAGGGGGGAGGGAGGGGATAGGGTGGGAGGACTGAAGGGGGGGGGGAGGGGATAGGGTGGGAGGACTGAAGGGGGGGGGAGGGGATAGGGTGGGAGGACTGAAGGGGGGGGGAGGGAGGGGATAGGGTGGGAGGACTGAAGGGGGAGGGAGGGGATAGGGTGGGAGGACTGAAGGGGGGGGAGGGGATAGGGGGGGAGGACTGAAGGGGGGGGAGGGGATAGGGGGGAGGACTGAAGGGGGGGAGGGGATAGGGGGGGAGGACTGAAGGGGGGAGGGAGGGGATAGGGTGGGAGGACTGAAGAGGGGGGGGGGAGGGGATAGGGTGGGAGGACTGAAGGGGGGGGGGAGGGAGGGGATAGGGTGGGAGGACTGAAGGGGGGGGGGGAGGGAGGGGATAGGGTGGGAGGACTGAAGGGGGAGGGAGGGATAGGGTGGGAGGACTGAAGGGGGGAGGGAGGGGATAGGGTGGGAGGACTGAAGGGGGGAGAGGGAGGGATAGGGTGGGAGGACTGAAGGGGGGGGAGGGGATAGGGTGGGAGGACTGAAGGGGGAGGGAGGGGATAGGGGGGGAGGACTGAAGGGGGGGGAGGGGATAGGGTGGGAGGACTGAAGGGGGGGGGGAGGGAGGGGATAGGGTGGGAGGACTGAAGGGGGGAGGGAGGGGATAGGGTGGGAGGACTGAAGGGGGGAGAGGGGATAGGGTGGGAGGACTGAGGGGGGGGGGAGAGGGGATAGGGTAGGAGGACTTAGGGGGGGGGGAGGGAGGGGATAGGGGGGGAGGACTGAAGGGGGGGGGGAGGGGATAGGGTGGGAGGACTGAAGGTGGGAGGGAGGGGATAGGGTGGGAGGACTGAAGGGGGGAGGGAGGGGATAGGGTGGGAGGACTGATGGGGGGAGGGAGGGGATAGGGTGGGAGGACTGAAGGTGGGAGGGAGGGAGGGGATAGGGTGGGAGGACTGAAGGGGGGGGATGGAGGGGATAGGGTGGGAGGACTGAAGGGGGGATGGAGGGAGGGGATAGGGTGGGAGGACTGAAGGGGGGGGAGGGAGGGGATAGGGTGGGAGGACTGAAGGGGGGAGGGAGGGAGGGGATAGGGTGGGAGGACTGAAGGGGGGGGGGAGGGAGGGAATAGGGTGGGAGGACTGAAGGGGGGAGGGAGGGGATAGGGTGGGAGGACTGAAGGGGGGGAGGGAGGGGATAGGGTGGGAGGACTGAAGGGGGGGGGAGGGGATAGGGTGGGAGGACTGAAGGGGGAGGGAGGGAGGGGATAGGGTGGGAGGACTGAATGGGGGAGGTAGGGAGAGGATAGGGTGGGAGGACTGAAGGGGGGAGGTAGGGAGGGGATAGGGTGGGAGGACTGAAGGGGGGAGGAGGGAGGGGATAGGGTGGGAGGACTGAAGGGGGGGAGGGAAGGGATAGGGTGGGAGGACTTAAGGGGGGGAGGGAGGGGATAGGGTGGGAGGACTGAAGGGGGGGGAGGGGATAGGGGGGGAGGACTGAAGGGGGGGGAGGGGATGGGGGGGAGGACTGAAGGGGGGGGGAGGGGATAGGGTGGGAGGACTGAAGGGGGGGAGGGGATAGGGTGGGAGGACTGAAGGGGGGGGAGGGGATGGGGGGGAGGACTGAAGGGGGGGGGGGAGGGGATAGGGTGGGAGGACTGAAGGGGGGGAGGGGATAGGGTGGGAGGACTGAAGGGGGGGGGGAGGGTATAGGGTGGGAGGACTGAAGGGGGAGGGAGGGGATAGGTTGGAAGGACTGAAGGGGGAGGGAGGGGATAGGGTGGGAGGACTGAAGGGGGGGGAGGGGATAGGGTGGGAGGACTGAAGGGGGAGGGAGGGGATAGGGTGGGAGGACTGAAAGGGGAGGGAGGGAGGGGATAGGGTGGGAGGACTGAAGGTGGGGGGAGAGGGGATAGGGTGGGAGGACTGAAGGGGGAGGGAGGGAGGGGATAGGGTGGGAGGACTGAAAGGGGAGGGAGGGAGGGGATAGGGTGGGAGGACTGAAGGTGGGGGGAGAGGGAGGGGATAGGGTGGGAGGACTGAAGGGGGAGTGAGGGAGGGGATAGGGTGGGAGGACTGAAGGGGGAGGGAGGGAGGGGATAGGGTGGGAGGACTGAAGGTGGGGGGAGAGGGAGGGGATAGGGTGGGAGGACTGAAGGGGGGAGGTAGGGAGAGGATAGGGTGGGAGGACTGAAGGGGGGAGGCAGGGAGGGGATAGGGTGGGAGGACTGAAGGGGGGAGGAGGAGGGGATAGGGTGGGAGGACTGAAGGGGGGGGGGGAGGGGATAGGGTGGGAGGACTGAAGGGGAGGAGGGAGGGGATAGGGTGGGAGGACTGAAGGGGGGGGAGGGGATAGGGTGGGAGGACTGAAGGGGGGGAGGGATAGGGGGGAGGACTGAAGGGGGGGGGAGGGGATAGGGTGGGAGGACTGAAGGGGGGGAGGGGATAGGGTGGGAGGACTGAAGGGGGGGGGGAGGGTATAGGGTGGGAGGACTGAAGGGGGAGGGAGGGGATAGGGTGGGAGGACTGAAGGGGGAGGGAGGGGATAGGGGGGGAGGACTGAAGGGGGGGGAGGGAGGGGATAGGGTGGGAGGACTGAAGGGGGAGGGAGGGGATAGGGTGGGAGGACTGAAGGGGGGGGAGGGGATAGGGGGGAGGACTGAAGGGGGGGAGGGGATAGGGTGGGAGGACTGAAGGGGGGGGGAGGGGATAGGGTGGGAGGACTGAAGGGGGGGAGGGAGGGGATAGGGTGGGAGGACTGAAGGGGGGAGGGGGGAGGTGATGAATGAACCGTTGACGTTCAGGTCACAACTGCTGTGACTGGTGCTCTGCCAACACACACCAGTCACCAGGTTTCTGTCTGCACGATGAAACCCTACGACCCCCCAACCCCTCCCCCCCCCCCCCCCCGCCCCCCTCGCCCCGTCCCCCACTGAACCCTGCAGTGTAACATGTGGCAGCAGGTCGTTCACTTCTCCAGCAGCCGAGACAGGCACGCCTTGCCAAAGCGGGCTTCGTCCTTTCTGTGGAGACAGCAGGAAACCACATCCCTCCTGACTGTCCTATCGGAAAGGATACACCACTGGATTTGTAAAACATCACTCGCCTGCACGTTTGGCCCACAGATTATTTCCATTTCCAAAGAGACGATCAGTTCTGACACCGCCCTGTGTAATGGTGGTTCTCTTCAAGTTGTTTGAAATAGATACAACATGATGCATCACTGAAAATGAACCAGCGCTAAGCATCAATGAAATAATTGTATTGTATTGTATTGTATTGTGCTGTGCTGTGCTGTGCTGTGCTGTGTTTCGTGTTGTATTACTTTTTGTCACAAAACCTTTCTCTGTGTGAAAAGTCCATGTGCTTTTCCCGGGGAAGGTTCGTCGCCACACTGCAGCGCCACCCATACTGACGTGTCACGTGCACGGAGTTTACCGGAGGAAAAAAGAAGCCGGAGGCAAGGTAAAGCAAAGAGAACAAAGAGAAATAGAAAAGAAAAAAGAATTTTGAAAAAAGGAAAAGAATTTGAAGTGGAGGGGGAGGCAGGGAAAGGAGGGAGGGGGTGAGGGGTCGGGGGGGGGGGAGGTGGGATGTGTGTGGGAGGTCGGCCCGGGGATGGGGGTGGGGGTGAGGGTGGGGGGCGTGGCAAACGAC
>NC_134899.1:1157137-1182137 GCF_041734735.1 Babylonia areolata
CCAGACAGAGACAACCAGACAGACAGACAGAGACAGACAGACAACCAGACAGAGACAGACAGACAACCAGACAGAGACAACCAGACAGCCAGACAGAGACAGACAGACAGACAGAGACAGACAGACAACCAGACAGAGACAACCAGACAGACAGACAGAGACAGACAGACAGACAGACAGACAGACAGACAGACAGACAGACAGACAGACAGACAGAGACAACCAGACAGACAGACAGAGACAACCAGACAGACAGACAGACAGACAACCAGACAGAGACAACCAGACAGCCAGACAGAGACAACCAGACAGACAGACAGAGACAACCAGACAGACAGACAGAGACAACCAGACAGACAGACAGACAGACAGCCAGACAGAGACAACCAGACAGACAGACAGAGACAGACAGACAGACAGACAGACAGACAGACAGCCAGACAGAGACAACCAGACAGACAGACAGAGACAGACAGACAGACAGACAGACAGACAGACAGCCAGACAGAGACAACCAGACAGACAGACAGAGACAGACAGACAGACAGACAGACAGACAGACAGACAGACAGACAGACAGAGACAACCAGACAGACAGACAGAGACAACCAGACAGACAGACAGAGACAACCAGACAGACAGACAGACAGACAACCAGACAGAGACAGACAGACAGACAGAGACAACCAGACAGACAGAGACAGACAGACAACCAGACAGAGACAGACAGACAGACAGACAGAGACAGACAGACAACCAGACAGAGACAACCAGACAGACAGACAGAGACAGACAGAGACAAACAGACAGACAGACAGAGACAGACAGACAACCAGACAGAGACAACCAGACAGACAGACAGAGACAGACAGACAACCAGACAGCCAGACAGAGACAGACAGACAGCCAGACAGAGACAACCAGACAGCCAGACAGAGACAGACAGACAGACAGACAGAGACAGACAGACAACCAGACAGAGACAACCAGACAGACAGACAGACAACCAGACAGAGACAGACAGACAACCAGACAGAGACAGACAGACAGCCAGACAGAGACAACCAGACAGACAGACAGAGACAGACAGACAACCAGACAGAGACAGACAGACAGCCAGACAGAGACAGACAGACAACCAGACAGAGACAACCAGACAGACAGACAGAGACAGACAGACAGCCAGACAGAGACAGACAGACAGCCAGACAGAGACAGACAGACAGCCAGACAGAGACAACCAGACAGACAGACAGACAACCAGACAGCCAGACAGAGACAGACAGACAGCCAGACAGAGACAACCAGACAGACAGACAGACAGACAGACAGACAGACAGAGACAACCAGACAGACAGACAGACAGACAGACAGCCAGACAGAGACAACCAGACAGAGACAGACAGCCAGACAGAGACAGACAGCCAGAGACAGACAGCCAGACAGAGACAGACAGACAGACAGCCAGACAGAGACAGACAGAGACAACCAGACAGACAGACAGACAGCCAGACAGAGACAGCCAGACAGCCAGACAGACAGCCAGACAGAGACAGACAGACAGACAGACAGACAGAGACAACCAGACAGACAGACAGACAGAGACAACCAGACAGACAGACAGACAGCCAGACAGAGACAGACAGACAGCCAGACAGCCAGCCAGACAGAGACAGACAGACAGACAGACAGAGACAACCAGACAGACAGACAGACAGAGACAACCAGACAGACAGACAGACAGACAGACAGAGACAGACAGACAGCCAGACAGACAGACAGACAGAGACAACCAGACAGTCAGACAGACAGACAGAGACAGACAGACAGACAGACAGAGACAACCAGACAGACAGACAGACAGACAGACAGACAGACAGACAGACAGACAGAGACAACCAGACAGACAGACAGACAGACAGACAGAGACAACCAGACAGACAGACAGAGACAACCAGACAGACAGACAGAGACAACCAGACAGACAGACAGACAGACAGACAGACAGACAGAGACAACCAGACAGTCAGACAGGCAGACAGAGACAGACAGACAGACACAGACAGACACAGACAGAGGTATCACTTCCTTGAGATGAGGTCAGACTGACGAGCATCGTTGACCTTTCCGGGGTCACAGGTCACCCTGACAGTTCATCCTGAACCACACAGCCAGTGAACAACATCAGCACAGACACTGACACCTCTGTCTCTTACAGCACGTGGCAAAGTAATGTCAACACAGACACTGACACCTCTGTCTCTTACAGCACGTGGCACAGACACTGACACCTCTGTCTCTTACAGCACGTGGCAACGTAATGACACACACAACAACAACATCAACACAGACACTGACACCTCTGTCTCTTACAGCACGTGGCAACGTAATGACACACACAACAACAACATCAACACAGACACTGACACCTCTGTCTCTTACAGCACGTGGCAACGTAATGACACACACAACAACAACATCAACACAGACACTGACACCTCTGTCTCTTACAGCACGTGGCACAGACACTGACACCTCTGTCTCTTACAGCACGTGGCAACGTAATGACACACACAACAACAACAACAGCTAAGCAGTCTGAATCAAACATGATATATCCTCTCTGTGTGTGTGTGTGTGTGTGTGTGTGTGTGTGTGTGTGTGTGTGTGATGTTAGTGTGTGCGAGCGTGCGTGCGTGCGTGCGTGTGTGTGTGTGTGTGTGTGTGTGTGTGTGTGTGTGTGTGTGTGTGTGCCGTGTGTGTGTGCGCGCGCGCGTGTGTGTTTGTGATGTCAGTGTGTGTGTGTGTGTGTGTGTGTGTGTGTGTGTGTGTGTGTGTGTGTGTGTGTGTGTGTGTGATGTCAGTGTGTGTGTGTGTGTGTGTGTGTGTGTGTGTGTGTGTGTGTGTGTGTGTGTGTGTGATGTCAGTGTGTGTGTGTGTGTGTGTGTGTGTGTGGAGGAGCCGAAGCAGCTTGTGAGGCAGGAAAGCTCCAGTGTGTCAGTGTTTGGTGTTGATGAAGGACAGGAAGGACACCTCAGGTCCACAGACCTGGCTTTCTGTGGCTGAGGGTTATGTTACTGCTTTTGTTTGGCTTTGAAAGAGACACAGGGAGAGAGAGAGAGGAGGGAGAGAGAGAGAGAGACAGAGAGAGAGACGGAGAGAGAGAGAGAGAGAGACAGACAGACAGACAGACAGAGAGAGACGGAGAGAGAGAGAGACAGAGAGAGACAGAGTCTGTGTGTATGTGTGTGTCTGGGTGTATGTATGTATGTGTGTGTGTGTGTGTGTGTGTGTGTGTGTGTGTGTGTGTGTGTGTGTGTGTGAGAGAAGACAAGATAAAATTCTGTATTTTCGAGGATAATAGATAAGCACTGGCGCGATGTTTTTCATCCAGTCCCCGCCCTGAAACAGGGTCTACATTACACAATACTACATTATATATGTCATTGCATGCACTACACAATGCTACTTGAAGTCATAGAATGCGAATACAATACTACATAAAGGCATAAGCATGCATGGTAATAATAACACACACACACACACACACACACACACACACACACACACAAGCACAAGCATGGTATTAATAACGACATGGGAAAAAAAACCCACACAGAACACACACACGCACTCTCTCTCTCTCTCTCTCTCTCTCTCTCTCACGCACACGCACACTTACACATACACATAAGCATACATTGTGTATGTTAAAAAATACTATAGTAATGTGAATATGAAACAGCAGGTCTGACAAAACTACACACAGCAATAACAGGGGAAGGGGGGATGCTCACTGCCAAAGGAAACATAATTCAACATATAAAATAGTATGAAAATCAAAATGTCACAGGTGAACGAGAGAGAGAGAGAGAGAGAGAGAGAGAGAGAGAGAGACAGACAGACAGACAGACAGACAGACAGAGTGAGAGGGAGACTCACAGAGAGAGAGAGAGAGAGAGAGAGAGAGGACTAAATAAAACAACAGATAACTTCATATTACATAGTACATGTGATAGGGAACAGCAGGTCAGTAAGGAAAACAAACATGCACTGTAATCATCTAATCAACACACACACACACACACGCCTAGCACGCGCGCACACACACACACATATAAATATGCAATATATATATATAGCCGTGCTATGAACCGAGTGGTATATAAGGGTACGGTACAAAAGAACTAACTGAATGATGACTGATTTACTGAATTAAAGGATAGACAAGAATCCCTGTGCACAGGCCAGGAACAAAAAGAGGCCAGTCACAAAAGGGTTATTCGATTGTTTTATTTCTACAATAGTTATTCAGAAAATAAGAATAAAGAGAAGAAGAAGAAATAAAACAGTGCAGGGATACGTAGCGATGACACTAGCCGTTGCAGGAACACACACACACACACACACACGCACACACACACACACACGCGCGCACACACACACACACTGCTTGCGACACAGCGAGAGAGAGACAGAGAGAGAGAGAGAACAGGGCCTAGCCGGTGACTGGCCAGGTGAAACGTGATCAGATGATCACCCACTCCATCAATTTATGCAAGTTAAGCGGACTGCAAAGACAATCGCGTGTGCTGCGAAGCAGATTGGCTCAAACCAGGATAAATCTGATAAGAATTGTGTTTGTTAAGGTGTTCAGTGATAGATTTCTAAATGATTCCTGAACCGATTTACGTCAGATAGGTCGCAAAAGAAAGAGCTCAACGCCTACATTCTAATAAGTATAAAATGGAGTGTTGATTATTTAAGACGAATTTATAATCTTAATTGAAGTCACCTGAATAGGGTCAGTTTCAGCGAGCTCGTCGCTGAAAATTACAAACTGCGTTAAATCAGTATAACGTAGGCCAACATAAATGGAATAGATGAAAGATGGAACTGCGACAATTCTGCCAGTCTATAGTACTTGCAGTGTACCGATCCGACAAAAGAGATATTAATTAAATATGCTGCAGAAGAAACACAGATTAGAGCTCACCCAATTGGAACATTGGTTATGGAGTGGTTGTGTGGCGAGAAGCACAAAATGACGTAAGCTTAGCGTCAGTTGAAATCTTCAGACTGACGAAGGATTAAACTGAAATTTTGAAGCACGCTTCTAACTGATTAAGGTGTGTGTCTCAGCACAACAAATATGATACTGCACTGTGAACGACTTGATTTAATAAATGTTTAAAGAATAGGTTTAGAGTGGGCTTTGCATCAAACCGGGAATGACCGCATCACACATCCTGCGGGAGTCAGTCGTTGAAAACCGGCAGGTTAGTTGCGAAAAAGCCGTCTGCTATACAGCTTGTGCGTGAAGCAGTATCTGAAGCCGAAGAGTGCTATCTGAAGCAGTATCTGAAGCTGAGCGCTTGGCTGCACACACACATATATATATATCAATCATATATATATATATATATATATCGCACCCGACAAGCTGCAACCCGGTGAAACCGGTGCTGGCAGGAGAGAAAGGGTCAACCAGTTGTCGCTACAATATGTCTCTTTCCGTTTAATTTTGCTGTGCATTGCACGTGCAATGAGTGCGCAGCAAAGTTTTGATTGGACGGTGAGCATACTGGACGTGTGAGTGAAGCTGGATGGAGTTTTCTTGGCACTGTGACCCACAAACAGCAATAGAGCACTCCCATCCTGACGCTGAGAGAGGACAGGTTCTCTGCCTCAGAACCTCTGGTTACGGGTTCGTTCCCGTATTTCGGCAACATGTCGTGTTGCATCACTGTGGTCACACACCTGCTGACCAGTGTCCAAGCGCCCCCTGGACAAGGGGCCAAGTTATGACAAATATATGGTCCCCGGCCCCCGTCTCCGTGTTTTCCACAAGCTGTTGAGGTGAGTCCACCGCCATTCCTAAATCCTGTAGTTATCTTATTTTATATAAAAAAAATACTTTCCTTGGGCTTTATTTAATTAACTTCTTGAACTTGTGTTCTGATGATCGCTATTTGTGGTCAGAACTGTTGACAGTATGTTTTCCTCTCACATGTTTTACGCCAGTGGTACGTGCGGGTATCTATCACTAGGTTACAATCTCTGAGAACGGTTTTGCTTCCATATAGGACTAACATTTACTGGGGGTGACAGAAGGGGATCCTACCTTAACTGTTATTGTTCCTCAACGAATAGTGTATATGTATATCCAGTTAGTGGGTGAGCGTTGCCTTCTTCTGATTTCAACACTTTTGTGTTTATTAGAGCCAGCTTCTTTTCGGCCATGCCGTGCCGGGGAGTTGTTGGGCTTCCTCTTCAGCCGGTGGAAGTTGTGTGTATGCGTGAGAATGCTTGTCATCCCCCTGTTCTTGTCAGTTGTGGCAATTCCAGAGCAGGGAGGTTACTCCTCCAAACCCCAGTTGATTTATTTTTTCGGTTATCTTTCTTTTCAGGTTCCCAGTGGCTAATGATTTTGTGTGTTTTCCTTTTGGTCGAATGAAGAGGGCGGTTGAACGGGGAACGGATTTTGTGTGTGGAGGCCATATTATTTTAACCCTTGCTGGGTCAGCCAAACTGCTGGGCTACGCAGGCGTCAAGCAAGAGGGAACGACCCAACGAACTCTCCAGCAATCCCCAGACCCCAAATGGAGAGCTGCATGGACTGAGTTAAGTTCGAGATTCACCGTCCGTCTAACAGCGTGTGGGATTGAGTGTGTCTGGTTCCCATCTCATTATTTCGTAGGCGGGAGATATTTTCCATTTTGTTAGTGGGTTAGGAAGGGAAAGGGTGAGGGGGGTTAGATTGTTTGTCCCCTGTATGAGTGTGTGAGAGATGTTTGTCATTATTTATTATTATTTTTTCAAATAAAGCTGTTTTTCCTTTATTATATTTGTGTGCCGAGTTCTTTCTTGACACAGTGCGACGTGAGCGCCCGTTTTGTTTTGGCTTGTCGCCTGTCCCCGGTTCCGGAGGCAGACTGTGACAAATATATATATATATATAATCATCATATCGTGCAGACATCGATACATCGAATCGACAATGGAGCAACTGGCAACTACTGCCAGAATATAACATTTGATAGAAAGAAATGAAAGAACCGAAGAAGCAAACGGAAGTAACATGCATTACAAACCAATGGAATGTTATAAAATACTTCAATTCACACACACACACACACACACACACACACACACACACACACACACACACAAACACACACACAAACACACACACACAGGTGCAATAATGAGGTGGGGGAGTGGGGGGTCCCGGGCAACCGTACACACCGAGTCAATGGGTATGAACAAAGTGGACAATACATTACACTGTCATAAGGTGGGAAAGGTCATGTTTTTTTTAAGGTAGTACGGCAGTGGTGTAGTTTGTTTCTGGGAGTGAGTTCCATGGAGTGGCGCCTGAGAAAACCAAACTGGAGTTGAACAAATCAGTTCTTGGGATTGGGATATGGACTTTTGGGGGGATTTCCTGATGAATTTCTAGAGAATTTATCAGTATTGGTGGTGCATTTCCTGTCATAATCTTGTGCATTGTTATTCCTTTGTTGTACTCTGATCTACGGATGAGAGGGAGAATATTCGCTTGTTTATAGTCTGAGTTCAATAGGGAAGTCGTTTTTAGGAGTACCAGCTTGAGCCCCCGTTTTTGAAGATTTTGTAATGGCTTCATGGTGTTGGCACTGGCGGAGTCCCATCGTGTTGATGCATAATCTATTGTAGACAAGATATGTCCCTTGAAAAAACAATTTCCGTGTGTGGAGGTCAAGGAAGTGCTTTATTTTGGACAGTTGGTGGTTCTTCTGGGCTGTCGTTTTGCAAAGGGAAGTTGGATGTAAGGAAATTTATCGATAGTGTTTTGCCTCTTTTGTCTGGTGGTGATCAACATGCATTTTGTTTTTAGTGGATGAAGAGACATGTTGTTAAGCCCATTGAACGAGTTCATTAGTATTTTCTTGTAAGTCTTTAGCAAGAGCGTTGATATCAGTTTGGGATGTGTGGATTGTATTATCCGCATAGAGTTCGCACGCGGATTTTATATGGAGAGGCAGGTCATTTATATATATTGAGAATAGTAAAGGGCCTAAAATAGACCCTTGACGAACGCCGTGGTCAAGTGCTGCTTGCGCGGTGACTGATGAACCCATTGTCACGCATTGTTGTCTGTTTGAGATATGACTGGAGTAAACTAAGACTACTGGTTGTCAGTCCATATAGTTCAAGTTTTCTAAGTAAGAGGTTATATGGTCTATCACGTCAAATGCTTTTCTGAAATTAACAAATAGAACACCGCAATATCTGTTGTCATTGATATTAGCAAGCCAGTCATCTATAAGATTGACTAATGCTGTGTGGCATGAGTGTTTTTCTCTGAAACCAGACTGAGCTGGATGTAAAAGCTCAATGACGTGAAATTGATGAGAAATATGTTTATGTGTTTTTCTAGTGGTTTCGAAAGAACAGAAAGAATTGGAAATAGTCTGATAGTTTGAAGGATCGGAGGTGTCCCCTGATTTGAATATAGGAAAAACTTTTGCTTTCTTAAATGCGTTCGGAAAGTAGTTATTGTCGATGCACAGATTATAAACGTACGTTAATGTATCCGTGATAAGTGGAGCGGCTAGTTTGAGAATTCTGCTGTCGATGCCATCCAGTCCACGGGTTCCTGTGTGTTTTAGATGGATAAGGTATTTATAAATTTCAAATACTGTTATGAGTGGAATATTTAACTTGACTGGGGTGTTCTTTTCACGACAATATAATTTTAACTTTTCAAGTTGATTCAATTTTGTCGTGACAGTAATCTGTGGTAATAACTTTCTTGGTTATTGTGGAAAAGTGTGTTTAGTCGATTCACCGAAATGCCTGTGATCAGGACTGACTTTGGCGAAGACTGTTTGTTCGTTAGTTGATTTATGGCTTGCCACACTGATTTGGAGTTCTATTTTGAGGATAATAAGTCTCGGTAATATTTCTTCTTTTCTTAGAGAGAGGAGGGGGAGGAGGAATATAATATTTACATGTAGATGTATACACATTTCTGCAGTTTCATTTTCAGTTTCAAGGCAGTATCACAGCGAGCGTACTGATCCATAATCGCTGCACCACCGTTGATTTCAAAAAGGAAACGAGCAAACGGGAGCAGAGGCCTGACTTTCGTTTAACGCACAGACCTCAACACAGAGCGCTGGTCAGTGTCCGGTGTGTTGTCCGTGCTGTCAGTGTTGTCCGTGCAGAGTCAGTCAGTGTTGTCCGTGCTGTCAGTGTTGTCCGTGCAGTCAGTCAGTGTTGTCCGTGCTGTCAGTGTTGTCAGTGTTGTCCGTGCTGTCAGTCAGTGTTGTCCGTGCTGTCAGTGTTGTCAGTGTTCTCCGTGCAGTCAGTCAGTGTTGTCCGTGCTGTCAGTGTTGTCCGTGCAGTCAGTCAGTGATGTCCGTGCAGTCAGTCAGTGATGTCCGTGCAGAGTCAGTCAGTGTTGTCCGCGCAGTCAGTGTTGTCCGTGCGGTCAATCAGTGTTGTCCGTGCAGTCAGTCAGTGTTGTCCGTGCGGTCAGTCAGTGATGTCCGTGCAGAGTCAGTCAGTGTTGTCCGTGCGGTCAGTCAGTGTTGTCCGTGCGGTCAGTCAGTGTTGTCCGTGCGGTCAGTCAGTGTTGTCCGTGCAGAGTCAGTGTTGTCCGTGCGGTCAATCAGTGTTGTCCGTGCGGCCAGTCAGTGTTGTCCGTGCAGTCAGTCAGTGTTGTCCGTGCAGAGTCAGTCAGTGTTGTCCGCGCAGTCAGTGTTGTCCGTGCGGTCAGTCAGTGTTGTCCGTGCAGTCAGTCAGTGTTGTCAGTGTTGTCCGTGCAGTCAGTGTTGTCCGTGCAGTCAGTCAGTGTTGTCCGCGCGGTCAGTCAGTGATGTCCGTGCAGTCAGTCAGTGTTGTCCGTGCAGTCAGTCAGTGGTGTCTGTGCAGTCAGTCAGTGTTGTCCGCGCGGTCAGTCAGTGTTGTCCGTGCAGAGTCAGTCAGTGATGTCAGTGTTGTCTGTGCGGTCAGTCAGTGTTGTCCGTGCAGTCAGTCAGTGTTGTCCGCGCGGTCAGTCAGTGTTGTCCGTGCAGAGTCAGTCAGTGATGTCAGTGTTGTCTGTGCGGTCAGTCAGTGTTGTCCGTGCAGTCAGTCAGTGTTGTCCGCGCGGTCAGTCAGTGTTGTCCGTGCAGTCAGTCAGTGTTGTCCGCGCGGTCAGTCAGTGTTGTCCGTGCGGTCAGTCAGTGTTGTCCGTGCAGTCAGTCAGTGTTGTCAGTGTTGTCCGTGCAGTCAGTCAGTGTTGTCCGTGCAGTCAGTCAGTGTTGTCCGCGCGGTCAGTCAGTGTTGTCCGTGCAGTCAGTCAGTGTTGTCCGCGCGGTCAGTCAGTGTTGTCCGTGCAGAGTCAGTCAGTGATGTCAGTGTTGTCTGTGCGGTCAGTCAGTGTTGTCCGTGCAGTCAGTCAGTGTTGTCCGTGCAGAGTCAGTCAGTGTTGTCCGTGCAGAGTCAGTCAGTGATGTCAGTGTCTGTGCGGTCAGTCAGTGTTGTTCGGTCAGCGATAACCACAACAATGACAACAACGACAATAACCACAACAACAACAACAACAATAACCACAACGACAACAACAACGACAATAACCACTGACAACAACAGCAACAACAACGACAATAACCACAACGACAATAACCACAACGACAACAACCACAACGACAACAACGACAATAACCACAACGAACAACGACAATAACGACAACAACGACAATAACCACAACGACAATAACCACAACAACGACAATAACCACAACGACAATAACAACAACGACAATAACCACAACGACAATAACGACAACAACGACAATAACCACAACGACAACAACGACAATAACCACAACAACAACAATAACCACAACGACAATAACCACAACCACAACAACGACAATAACCACAACAACGACAATAACCACAACGAACAACGACAATAACCACAACGACAACAACGACAATAACCACAACAACGACAACGACAATAACCACAACAACGACAATAACCACAACAACGACAATAACCACAACGAACAACGACAATAACCACAACGACAACAACGACAACAACGACAATAACCACAACGACAACAACGACAACAACGACAATAACCACAACGAACAACGACAATAACCACAACGACAACAACGACAATAACCACAACGACAACAACGACAATAACCACAACGAACAACGACAATAACCACAACGAACAACGACCATAACCACAACGAACAACGACACACAGAAAACAGAACTTTGTCCAGCGCCTGTGCATCACGTCAGGCGAGCAGCACGCGGGAGACCCAAGGCAGACAACTCGTGCATTGAAGACCCCACCCCCCACCACCACACCACTCCATCTCCCACCCACGCCCCTCCTCCCACCCCTTTCCCTCCACCCTTTAACGCAGGCGATACCTGGGGACGAACGCACGCAGGCAGGAGGCACACGCAACGCATTCACACAAAGAGCATCGAAGAGGCAATGAGAGAGAGAGAGGCGGTGTGTGTGCGTGGCTGTCACCTTGTAAGAGAGAGAGGGAGAGAGGTGGAGAGAGAGAGGTGGAGAGAGGGAGAGAGAGGGTTGGCGTGGGGAGAGCCGACTGTTGTGTGCTGTCAGCTGTCCCTGAACAACCACACTGGTGTGTGCGTGTCTTTGTAACTCACACGTGTGTGTGTGTCTGTGCACCGGGTGGTATCTGTCTGTGTGTGTGTGTCAGTGTGTGTGTGTGACCTTCTGCAAACGTGGAACAGTGGTGCTACCACTGGGTGTTCACCTTTGTCAGTGTTGGCCCCAGCCTGTGGATGCAGTGTGTCATGGATTGTAGCCTGGGTTAGGCCAGAGAGAACCTGTAGCCCACAGGAGTGGACACCGTGTGAGGAAGGTGAGTGTTAATGTGTGTGTTCACCAGTGTGATGGCTTTGAACAACGAGTACAACAACAAATCCATGTAGCGTCAGTGTGATGAATTTGTGCACGCAGGGTGTGTGTGTGTGTGTGTGTGTGTGTGTGTGTGTGAAGGAGGGTTGCTTGATGTGTGTGTGTGCACGCGTGTGTTGTGATGGAAGTGGTTTAAAAAAAAAATTATTTGAAACTCTGTAACGCCACATCAGGGTTCTACGTTTACAATATCACTTTTTAACGTAAACCAAAGTTTAGATCTCTCTCTCTCTCTCTCTCTCTCTCTCTCTCTCTCTCTGTGACACACACACACACGCTGACACACACACACGCTGACACACACACACACACACACACACACACACACACACACTGACAGACGTGCATCGTGATACCTTGCTATTTCATGACAGTAAAGCAGTTCAGTTCCCCGGGCTATAAAAATGTCATCACTATAACATCCCGTTCACAGAACCAGTTCAGCTTGATGACACAGCCAGTGAGTGGTGGTGGGGAGTGTGGTGTCTCCTGTCACTGTGCCCCCCCCCCTCTCTCCCCTCTCTATGTCAGTCATATCTTTGTGCCCCCCCCTCTCTCTCCCCTCTCTATGTCAGTCATATCTTTGTGCCCCCCCCCTCTCTCTCCCCTCTCTATGTCAGTCATATCTTTGTGCCCCCCCCCCTCTCTCTCCCCTCTCTATGTCAGTCATATCTTTGTGCCCCCCTCTCTCTCCCCTCTCTATGTCAGTCATATCTTTGTGCCCCCCCCCCTCTCTCCCCTCTCTATGTCAGTCATATCTTTGTGCCCCCCCCTCTCTCTCCCCTCTCTATGTCAGTCATATCTTTGTGCCCCCCCCCTCTCTCTCCCCTCTCTATGTCAGTCATATCTTTGTGCCCCCCTCTGTCTCCCCTCTCTATGTCAGTCATATCTTTGTGCCCCCCTCTGTCTCCCCTCTCTATGTCAGTCATATCTTTGTGCCCCCCCCCCCCCTCTCTCTCCCCTCTCTATGTCAGTCATATCTTTGTGCCCCCCTCCCCTCTCTATGTCAGTCATATCTTTGTGCCCCCCTCTCTCTCCCCTCTCTATGTCAGTCATATCTTTGTGCCCCCTCCCCTCTCTCTCCCCTCTCTATGTCAGTCATATCTTTGTGCCCCCCTCCCCTCTCTCCCCTCTCTATGTCAGTCATATCTTTGTGCCCCCTCCCCTCTCTCTCCCCTCTCTATGTCAGTCATATCTATGTGGACACATGCATGTAAGAGTTGCCATGTGGTTTTTGTCAGGATTTACTTTTCCTGACCAGTAGAAATGGGCTCGACTGGGAAGGGAAATTCCCAAGGGTTTATACCCCCCCCCCCCCCTCTGCATGCATGTCAGAGAAATCTGTTGTGACAAAACATTAATGCAATGCAATGCAATGCATACAAGTCTCGTTGTCTGTCTGTCTCTTTCTCTTCCTCATGATGTCACTGTGGCACACGGCAAGCGGACAGACAGACAGACAGACAAAACGCATGACGTGACTGTGGCACACGGTAAGCGGACAGACAGACAAAACGCATGACGTGACTGTGGCACACGGTAAGCGGACAGACAGACAGACAGACAGACAAAACGCATGATGTGACTGTGGTACACGGTAAGCGGACAGACAGACAGACAGACAAAACGCATGATGTCACTGTGGTACACGGTAAGCGGACAGACAGACAGACAGACAGACAGACAAAACGCATGTCACTGTGGTACACGGTAAGCGGACAGACAGACAGACAGACAGACAGACAGACAAAACGCATGTCACTGTGGTACACGGTAAGCGGACAGACAGACAGACAGACAGACAGACAGACAGACAAAACGCATGTCACTGTGGTACACGGTAAGCGGACAGACAGACAGACAGACAGACAGACAAAACGCATGACGTGACTGTGGTACACGGTAAGCGGACAAACAGACAGACAGACAGACAAACAGACAAAACGCATGACGTGACTGTGGTACACGGTAAGCGGACAGACAGACAGACAGACAGACAAAACGCATGACGTGACTGTGGTACACGGTAAGCGGACAGACAGACAGACAGACAGACAAAACGCATGATGTGACTGTGGTACACGGCAAGCGGACAGACAGACAGACAGACAGACAAAACGCATGACGTGACTGTGGTACACGGCAAGCGGACAGACAGACAGACAGACAAAACGCATGATGTGACTGTGGCACACGGCAAGCGGACAGACAGACAGACAGACAGACAGACAAAACGCATGATGTCACTGTGGTACACGGCAAGCGGACAGACAGACAGACAGACAGACAGACAAAACGCATGATGTCACTGTGGTACACGGCAAGCGGACAGACAGACAGACAGACAGACAGACAAAACGCATGATGTGACTGTGGCACACGGCAAGCGGACAGACAGACAAAACGCATGATGTGACTGTGGTACACGGTAAGCGGACAGACAGACAGACAGACAGACAGACAGACAGACAGACAGACAAAACGCATGATGTGACTGTGGTACACGGCAAGCGGACAGACAGACAGACAGACAGACAGACAAAACGCATGATGTCACTGTGGCACACGGCAAGCGGACAGACAGACAAAACGCATGATGTGACTGTGGTACACGGCAAGCGGACAGACAGACAGACAGACAGACAGACAAAACGCATGATGTCACTGTGTCACACGGCAAGCGGACAGACAGACAGACAGACAGACAGACAGACAAAACGCATGATGTCACTGTGGTACACGGCAAGCGGACAGACAGACAAAATGCATGCAGACACCGCGTCACGCGCCCCGCCCACACTGATCATCATTGGAGACTGTCAGCGGTGAGACGATGTCTGTACCTGTGGGTGTGAAGCTGACTGACATCCACTGACCTTTAGGGTCCACAGAGCAGTCTGTCTTCTCTGTGACGATGTCTGTACCTGTGGGTGTGAAGCTGACTGACATCCACTGACCTTTAGGGTCCACAGAGCAGTCTGTCTTCTCTGTGACGATGTCTGTACCTGTGGGTGTGAAGCTGACTGACATCCACTGACCTTTAGGGTCCACAGAGCAGTCTGCCTTCTCTGTGACGATGTCTGTACCTGTGGGTGTGAAGCTGACTGACATCCACTGACCTTTAGGGTCCACAGAGCAGTCTGTCTTCTCTGTGACGATGTCTGTACCTGTGGGTGTGAAGCTGACTGACATCCACTGACCTTTAGGGTCCCCAGAGCAGTCTGTCTTCTCTGTGACGATGTCTGTACCTGTGGGTGTGAAGCTGACTGACATCCACTGACCTTTAGGGTCCACAGAACAGTCTGCCTTCTCTGTGACGATGTCTGTACCTGTGGGTGTGAAGCTGACTGACATCCACTGACCTTTAGGGTCCCCAGAGCAGTCTGTCTTCTCTGTGACGATGTCTGTACCTGTGGGTGTGAAGCTGACTGACATCCACTGACCTTTAGGGTCCCCAGAGCAGTCTGCCTTCTCTGTGACGATGTCTGTACCTGTGGGTGTGAAGCTGACTGACATCCACTGACCTTTAGGGTCCCCAGAGCAGTCTGTCTTCTCTGCCATTGTCCCAGTGAGTGTTAATCATGAACCAGCAAAACCACAACAACACATGCACACTGACACCTAGCGAGTCACGTGCACACAGATCCTGGGAGAGAGAGAGAGAGAGAGAGAGAGAGTGAATCCATGATTGTTTTAAAGCATCCATCAGTATGGACACACCATATATCATTTCACCACTAACAGAACAGCCAGAGATAACGCGGTTATATTTATATTTCATACCCCCAGTTTGTTTAATACCAAAGTCGATGATCTCATTGTGTGTGCTGTCCCCCTTTGTTCTGATGGCCGCTGATAACAGGCTTCAAGTTCAAGTGGTTTGGAAGTCATGTGACTATTCTTCAGTTTGTGATCAAGTTATAGCATGTTAAAGAAACTTCACCCAACAGCATGCAGATGTATCTATGTGTATGCTGTTCGACATGGTTAGAAACATGAAAGGCTATTGCTACCCGTTTCCCCATCTATGTACACACTTGTGTCATATTGTGCTGTGAGGTGTGTTGTATTTTGTCATGTCATATCCTGTCTGTTCTGTCGTAGTGTGTATCGTGTCGTTTATAACACATTTCTCCACGAAAACCATGGAGTTATCATGTCCGATGCTTGTGGGTCTATGAGCTACACAGTGCAGAAAGGCAGGAGGAAGCTATAAGCACGCTACATACACACGGTGATGAATTGAAGAGAGTACCATCCACTCGTTTTGGATAGATATATATTTAAACCATTATGGTAAAAAATGGCAAAAAAGAAATAAAGACAAAGTATCTGAATGAAGAGAGAAGATGAAGTCGATTAGCCAGAAATGTACTCAGAAGAAATGTTCAGTGTGTGAGTTCCATTTCATCATTGAATCGCGTTCAAGTCTTAACTTAGAGTTCTTCAAAGTCATGGATTTCTAGGTTGTTTTCTTTGCTAAGCTACGAACACGACTAGTTTTATTGACCAGGAGAAAGGTATTAGCAGTACAAGTTACTGCGGTACTTCACTGAAATCCTGGCGGCAGCTGGTGTATATTGATCTTGATACACTGCTCATTCCCACCCCTACCCCACAAATAGCACTGGCAGCAGCGGTAATTGTCTTTTAAGAATGCTTTCCTTTTTTCACTGACGTCTTTGGTCGCTTTGTCGTTTTGTGGCTTTGCGTCAATGGCGTTTCATGGGAAACTTGAGTCTGTCTGACTGCTATTTATTGTATAGTGGTTTGTTTAGAAATTTTACAAGCTGAACTCTCTATCTCTATTTGTCTGTGCTCTCTCTCTCTCTTTCGGTGTGTGTGTGTGTGTGTGTGTGTGTGTGTGTGTGTGTTCTTGCGCGCACGTGAAAACACGTTCACGGCGGGCACACGCGCGCCTGTATGTATGTTTGCATGCCTGTATGTATGTTTGCATGCCTGTATGTATGTTTGCATGCGTTGACAATAAAATTCCCTTTGAAGGTGAGCCCCCAGAGTTTGTTTACACCTGCGGCACAAGGCGACACCTGGCGGTGAAAGACAGCTCCACGTCTTCCGTACAGCACTGTCCACAGAGCACACACTGTGCTGCCTGTATTCATATACATCTGTCTGTACGTGTGTAGCGTCACACAGCTGTGGATCAACACACTGCTTTTCTGTGGGCTCTTTCTGTGCCTTATTTTCCCTTCTCCGCACCTCCCACCCGTTCTTTCTTCAGGACGGAAAGAAAGGAAACTGGGACCGGGGCAGAAATGAAAGGAAGGAAATAAAGGAGAGGGGGGAGTGGGAGGGGGGTGGGGGGGCAGAACGGGTCTTGAATGAAAAGTGGAGGGGGAGGGGGAGAGGTGGGGGTGTTCTGAACGTCTCCTGCATGGAGGAGAGCCCCGCCTTTTCATTTTCCGTTGACTGCAAACACATCGATCAAGCCATGAAAACGATCTTCCATTTCCCGAGGCATTCTGTGATCGGTTTCAAAATGGAGATGGGCCACGATGCTTTCAACTGAAATTTTTTGACACCGTTTTTCTGGCGATGGTCTGGCAGTTTGAACCACGATGGAGACCCTGGCACAACACAGGCTGCTTTCATCAGGGGTCATTGCAGTGTGAGGTGAGGTCCAATGTTGATAGATGGATGCTTTAGAAGCTATAGTGTTAGGTAGTTTAATTCAGGAACCACTGCAGTACATGTCAATTCAGGAGCCATGGTGATATTAACATGTCGTTAACTTAAGAGTCATTGTAATAGGTTGTTATTTCAGGAGCCATTGTAACACTTATAGGTCGTTAATTTAGGAGCCAAAGTAATAGGTTGTTAATTCAGGAGCCATTGTAATACTGATAAGTCGTTAATTTAGGAACCAAAGTAATAGGTTTTAAATTCAGGAACCACTGTAATACTGATAAGTCGTTAATTTAGGAGCCAAAGTAATAGGTTGTTAATTCAGGAACCATATATATGTAAAGTAGTTCGTTGATTCGGGAGCCTTAGTAATACGTCGTTAAGTTAGGAGCCCTGGTAATACGTCGTTAAGTTAGGAGCCTTGGTAATACGTCGTTAAGTTAGGAGCCCTGGCAATACGTCGTTAAGTTAGGAGCCTTGGTAATACGTCGTTAAGTTAGGAGCCCTGGTAATACGTCGTTATGTTAGGAGCCTTGGTAATAGGTTGTTAATTCATGAACCTCAAAATAGTTAGCTGATTCAGGAGTCATAGTTATAGGTCTTTAATTCAGGAGCCGTAATAACCAATATACAGTTAATTTAGGAGCAATGATAACACATCGTTAATTTAGGAGCAATGATAACACATCGTTAATTTAGGAGCAATGATAACACATCGTTAATTTAGGAGCAACAATAACAGGTCATTAAGTTAGGAGCACTAGCATTAGGTCATCAATGTGAGAGATGATATAATAATTATAGTTGTTCAGGAGCACTAAACCCATCAGTTTGTTCAGTTGAAGAGCACTCGCCGTGACGTCCTCGACGCGGGAACATGGGCAGAGTAGAGGGGTTCAGTTACATTTCACCGGAAACACTGCCCCCCTCCCTCCGCTCCCCCCCCCTCCGGCTCCCCACCACCTTCCTCAGTCACTGCCACAGGGTTAGGAAAACACTGATGTCGGACATGGCAGTGGCTGTGGCGCCACCTGGGGTCTGTCTGTCTGTCGGTCTGTCTGTTGTCTCAGTGTCTGTCTGTTGTCTCAGTGTCTGTCTGTTGTCTCAGTGTCTGTCTGTCGGTCTGTCTGTTGTCTCAGTGTCTGTCTGTTGTCTCAGTGTCTGTCTGTCGGTCTGTCTGTTGTCTCAGTGTCTGTCTGTTGTCTCAGTGTCTGTCTGTCTGTTGTCTCAGTGTCTCAGTGTCTGTCTGTCTGTTGTCTCAGTGTCTGTCTGTCTGTTGTCTCAGTGTCTGTCTGTCTGTTGTCTCAGTGTCTGTCTGTTGTCTCAGTGTCTGTCTGTCTGTTGTCTCAGTGTCTGTCTGTCTGTTGTCTCAGTGTCTGTCTGTTGTCTCAGTGTCTGTCTGTTGTCTCAGTGTCTGTCTGTCTGTTGTCTCAGTGTCTGTCTGTCTGTTGTCTCAGTGTCTGTCTGTTGTCTCAGTGTCTGTCTGTTGTCTCAGTGTCTGTCTGTCGGTCTGTCTGTTGTCTCAGTGTCTGTCTGTTGTCTCAGTGTCTGTCTGTTGTCTCAGTGTCTGTCTGTCTGTTGTCTCAGTGTCTGTCTGTCTGTTGTCTCAGTGTCTGTCTGTTGTCTCAGTGTCTGTCTGTTGTCTCAGTGTCTGTCTGTTGTCTCAGTGTCGGTCTGTCTGTTGTCTCAGTGTCTCAGTGTCTGTCTGTCTGTTGTCTCAGTGTCTGTCTGTTGTCTCAGTGTCGGTCTGTCTGTTGTCTCAGTGTCGGTCTGTCTGTTGTCTCAGTGTCTGTCTGTTGTCTCAGTGTCTGTCTGTTGTCTCAGTGTCTGTCTGTCTGTTGTCTCAGTGTCGGTCTGTTGTCTCAGTGTCTGTCTGTCTGTTGTCTCAGTGTCTGTCTGTTGTCTCAGTGTCTGTCTGTTGTCTCAGTGTCTCAGTGTCGGTCTGTCTGTTGTCTCAGTGTCTGTCTGTTGTCTCAGTGTCGGTCTGTCTGTTGTCTCAGTGTCTGTCTGTTGTCTCAGTGTCTGTCTGTTGTCTCAGTGTCTGTCTGTTGTCTCAGTGTCTGTCTGTCTGTTGTCTCAGTGTCGGTCTGTCTGTTGTCTCAGTGTCTGTCTGTTGTCTCAGTGTCTGTCTGTTGTCTCAGTGTCTGTCTGTCGGTCTGTCTGTTGTCTCAGTGTCTGTCTGTTGTCTCAGTGTCTGTCTGTTGTCTCAGTGTCTGTCTGTTGTCTCAGTGTCTGTCTGTTGTCTCAGTGTCGGTCTGTCTGTTGTCTCAGTGTCTGTCTGTTGTCTCAGTGTCTGTCTGTTGTCTCAGTGTCTGTCTGTCTGTTGTCTCAGTGTCTGTCTGTTGTCTCAGTGTCGGTCTGTCTGTTGTCTCAGTGTCTGTCTGTTGTCTCAGTGTCTGTCTGTCTGTTGTCTCAGTGTCGGTCTGTCTGTTGTCTCAGTGTCTGTCTGTTGTCTCAGTGTCTGTCTGTTGTCTCAGTGTCTGTCTGTTGTCTCAGTGTCGGTCTGTCTGTTGTCTCAGTGTCTCAGTGTCGGTCTGTCTGTTGTCTCAGTGTCTGTCTGTTGTCTCAGTGTCTGTCTGTTGTCTCAGTGTCTGTCTGTTGTCTCAGTGTCTGTCTGTCTGTTGTCTCAGTGTCGGTCTGTCTGTTGTCTCAGTGTCTGTCTGTTGTCTCAGTGTCTGTCTGTTGTCTCAGTGTCGGTCTGTCTGTTGTCTCAGTGTCTGTCTGTCTGTTGTCTCAGTGTCTGTCTGTTGTCTCAGTGTCGGTCTGTCTGTTGTCTCAGTGTCGGTCTGTCTGTTGTCTCAGTGTCGGTCTGTCTGTTGTCTCAGTGTCTGTCTGTCTGTTGTCTCAGTGTCTGTCTGTCTGTTGTCTCAGTGTCTGTCTGTTGTCTCAGTGTCTGTCTGTTGTCTCAGTGTCGGTCTGTCTGTTGTCTCAGTGTCGGTCTGTCTGTTGTCTCAGTGTCTGTCTGTCTGTTGTCTCAGTGTCTGTCTGTTGTCTCAGTGTCGGTCTGTCTGTTGTCTCAGTGTCTGTCTGTTGTCTCAGTGTCTGTCTGTTGTCTCAGTGTCTGTCTGTCTGTCGGTCTGTCTGTTGCCTCAGTGTCGGTCTGTCTGTGAGTGCCCCCCCCCCTGTCCGACCCGCTGGTAGCCCAACAGACCTGTCCAGCTGAAGCTGAAGGCCCAGGCTGCCTGTGACTGGACCCCGGAGTGAAGGCCTCAGCCCAAGTGTAGCAGGCACGGCAGGCTGCACGGGCTTGACGCCTCTTTCCCCACTTACCTGCCCCTGCCTGTCTTCATTGCCATGCTTCCTGTTTTCCTCCCCCTTCCGGCACTGTTGCCCCGCCCCCCGCCCCCCGCCCCCTCTGCCACGCCGGTTTCGTTTTCCTTCTATCTGTCTGTCTCTGTCTCTCTTCTATCCATTCCTTCCTTCCTTCGTTCCTTCCTTCCTGCCTTCATTGCTTCCTTCCTTCCTTCCTTCCTTCATTCCATTTTCCCCCAACAGGGGATGGGGTCAGCTAGAGGGAGCGCGTTGTGTTGGTTCAGAAAGAGGCTGGAAGAGCAGGAATCCAGTGACCTCCCCTGATCATATCGAGCCAACGCACCAGGGGCTGCCTAAATAGCTTTCAGTTTAGGCTCTGGCAGTATAAAAATGTGAATAAATCATCATCATCATCACCAGGGGCTGCCTAAATAGCTTTCAGTTTAGGCTCTGGCAGTATAAAAATGTGAATAAATCATCATCATCATCACCAGGGACTCATCATCGTTTGGCAGGCGAGAAAATTCAATGATTATGTAATCGTGTTTGTATTACTGCACTGTCATGGAGAGCAGATGAGAGAGAGAGAGAGAGAGAGAGTCCACAGCTGATGCACAGTAAAAGAGCTCTATGGACAACCATTAGGTTTTAATTTCAGCTTTTCTAAACTGTAATATATTTACAGCATTGAAGTGCACAAGCTAACTATTACTGGCTGCAGTTTCTTTATCGGTTTCCTCGAAACACTGCTGATGTACGTCTGGGTATTGTTACTACCAGCAGGAAAATAAACACTGCTGATACATGTCTGGGTATTGTTACTACCAGCAGGAAAATAAACACTGCTGATACATGTCTGGGTATTGTTACTACCAGCAGGAAAATAAACACTGCTGATACATGTCTGGGTATTGTTACTACCAGCAGGAAAATAAACACTGCTGAATACATGTCTGGGTATTGTTAATACCAGCAGGAAAATAAACACTGCTGATACATGTCTGGGTATTGTTACTACCAGCAGGAAAATAAACACTGCTGATACATGTCTGGGTATTGTTACTACCAGCAGGAAAATAAACACTGCTGAATACATGTCTGGGTATTGTTAATACCAGCAGGAAAATAAACACTGCTGATGTACGTCTGGGTATTGTTACTACCAGCAGGAAAATAAACACTGCTGATACATGTCTAGGTATTGTTGATACCACCAGGAAAATAAACACTGCTGATGTACGTCTGGGTATTGTTGATACCACCAGGAAAATAAACACTGCTGATACATGTCTAGGTATTGTTGATACCACCAGGAAAATAAACACTGCTGATGTACGTCTGGGTATTGTTGATACCACCAGGAAAATAAACACTGCTGATATTTGGATATTTCTAATACCATCAAGAAACAACAACAAAAGAACAAAAAATCAAACAAACAAAAAAAAACCCCACCTTGGTGCACGTGATATGATGCATGTGATGAAGGAAATGTGAGTTTCCCCATTGATTGATCGTTTTCCTGCTAAAAGTGTCCAGCTTGATGAAGTTCACTTTCATTGTGTGCATCTGTCTAACCGGTTGATATCGCTAGTTCATCAGACAGTTGGGAAGTGTTTTTCTGCACCACACCGTGCATCTTTGGTAACACAAACGAAATGTCCACAATTACCTATAGGTAATGACTGAAGACCGAAACATGTCACAGAAATATATGTACTGCATGTCAAAGTACACATGTAGGCCAAGGTATTCATGCTCGTCAAAAGTTTAAATTACATGGTGGTTTCCTTTTGAAGTCTTTGGCCTATACAGACGTTATTAACACACAAAAATACACACTTTGAAACAGAGTCAAAGCATGTGTGATATGGTGACAAGGAATTCTTCTGCTGGTATTGATGGAACCTTAATATTGATTGAACAGTCAAAACAGGGTTGCGTGTTTTAAGCACTTCACATTATACGTGTAGCCACACAGCCATACAGCCAGATTATTGAATGGATTCCTTTCGGTTTGTGTTGAAGCCTCGTGAAATAGTCCGCAGACAGTGAATGAACTTTGAATGACAAGGGGATGTCCTGAGGTCTATGGTAATTGTGTAGTCCCAAGGGTTCTTTAGAAAGTTCTCCATACAAACGCCTGCTTTTGGTCAGGAATTTACATAGAGATCCGAATCTAAAACAAAATGACCCAATTCATGTAACAGTTGAAATCACTGAAGAGTGTTCAAGCTGTTGGTTGTCAGGTAGGGAAATATAACTCATCACACACACAAAAACGAGAAAAAAGAAAAGAAAAAAGAAAAAGAAAAAAAGATGGCGCTGCACTGTGGCGATGCGCTCTCCGGGAAAGGAAACCAGAATCACTTTGAAAAAGGGGGGCTCGGGGGGTTCCCGTTTGTGTTGGCTCCATTGAAACATGATTTGTTTGAAAACAGACACACATGTCACCGAACACACAGTTGAAAGGTTCTTGGCCCCATTGAAATATGATTTGTTAGCAAACAGACACACATGTCACCGAACACACAGTCGAAAGGCTGTTGTTCACTTCAGGTCTACACGGTCACAGCTTGCTGGGGATTAACCCTGGGGACAGGGTTCAGCTTCAGTGACCGGTGCAAAACAAGGTCTGAACGCTGAACGACCAAAGTTCGTTATGTTCATCTCTAAGGCTGGCCACGTTAACCTTTGCCCGTGTTTCTCATCCACTGAAAGCTTCAGTCAACAGTAGAACTGAATGTTGAATCAGTGCCGTTTTTCAGTGCAGAGCTTGCTGCCTTGGAATTGTTCTCCTGACTCCCAACGAAGCCAGTTAATTAGCAGACAGACAGGCAGACACCACAGGCCCAAAATATCCCCAACATTTCAGCCCATGGCCGTGACATTAAAGTCTCCGCCTCACTGACATGGAAACCCGGCGTGATGCAGCCAGGTGTCGGTGCTTGCTGAGGGGCAGGGGTGAGGAGGATACTGAGGGGCAGGGGTAAGGAGGATACTGAGGGGCAGGGGTAAGGAGGGTACTGAGGGGCAGGGGTAAGGAGGATACTGAGGGACTGAGGGGCAGGGGTAAGGAGGATACTGAGGGGCAGGGGTAAGGAGGGTACTGAGGGGCAGGGGTAAGGAGGATACTGAGGGACAGGGGTAAGGAGGAGACTGAGGGGCAGGGGTAAGGAGGGGACTGAGGGGCAGGGGCAAGGAGGGGACTGAGGGGCAGGGGCAAGGAGGGGACTGAGGGGCAGGGGCAAGGAGGGGACTGAGGGGCAGGGGCTAAGGAGGAGACTGAGGGGCAGGGGCTAAGGAGGAGACTGAGGGGCAGGGGCTAAGGAGGAGACTGAGGGGCAGGGGCTAAGGAGGAGACTGAGGGGCAGGGGCTAAGGAGGAGACTGAGGGGCAGGGGCTAAGGAGGAGACTGAGGGGCAGGGGCTAAGGAGGAGACTGAGGGGCAGGGGCTAAGGAGGAGACTGAGGGGCAGGGGCTAAGGAGGAGACTGAGGGGCAGGGGCTAAGGAGGAGACTGAGGGGCAGGGGCTAAGGAGGAGACTGAGGGGCAGGGGCTAAGGAGGAGACTGAGGGGCAGGGGCTAAGGAGGAGACTGAGGGGCAGGGGCTAAGGAGGAGACTGAGGGGCAGGGGCTAAGGAGGAGACTGAGGGGCAGGGGCTAAGGAGGAGACTGAGGGGCAGGGGCTAAGGAGGAGACTGAGGGGCAGGGGCTAAGGAGGAGACTGAGGGGCAGGGGCTAAGGAGGAGACTGAGGGGCAGGGGCTAAGGAGGAGACTGAGGGGCAGGGGCTAAGGAGGAGACTGAGGGGCAGGGGCTAAGGAGGAGACTGAGGGGCAGGGGCTAAGGAGGAGACTGAGGGGCAGGGGCTAAGGAGGAGACTGAGGGGCAGGGGCTAAGGAGGAGACTGAGGGGCAGGGGCTAAGGAGGAGACTGAGGGGCAGGGGCTAAGGAGGAGACTGAGGGGCAGGGGCTAAGGAGGAGACTGAGGGGCAGGGGCTAAGGAGGAGACTGAGGGGCAGGGGCTAAGGAGGAGACTGAGGGGCAGGGGCTAAGGAGGAGACTGAGGGGCAGGGGCTAAGGAGGAGACTGAGGGGCAGGGGCTAAGGAGGAGACTGAGGGGCAGGGGCTAAGGAGGAGACT
>NC_134899.1:1187137-1222137 GCF_041734735.1 Babylonia areolata
TGTGACTGAAGTGTGTTGCTGTGTCAGGCTGACGGCAACTGGCTGTGTGTGACTGAAGTGTGTTGCTGTGTCAGGTTGACGGCAACTGGCTGTGTGTGACTGAAGTGTGTTGCTGTGTCAGGCTGACGGCAACTGGCTGTGTGTGACTGAAGTGTGTTGCTGTGTCAGGTTGACGGCAACTGGCTGTGTGTGACTGAAGTGTGTTGCTGTGTCAGGCTGACGGCAACTGGCTGTGTGTGACTGAAGTGTGTTGCTGTGTCAGGCTGTGTGTGACTGAAGTGTGTTGCTGTGTCAGGCTGACGGCAACTAGCTGTGTGTGACTGAAGTGTGTTGCTGTGTCAGGCTGTGTGTGACTGAAGTGTGTTGCTGTGGCAGGCTGACGGCATCTAGCTGGGCTTAATGTGAACGTTGCCTCACCACCGATTGTGCCAATTCGGTGATTAAAAAAAAGTTGTAAAGCACAAAAAATGTACATTAGATAAAAGACAATGCTTTGAAATCAGTCCCAATTTTTTGCCCCATCAGTTCGCTTTGAGGCATGATAAACAGATAGTATTTAACGTCTGTGACGACTTTCAAACGTCATCGGAACATGCTAGTAAAAACAACAACAACAAACAAATAAAACTCGGGTGAACTATGGCGAAAGGTCAAGGTCAGTTCAGTGATGTTTTATCTCTTTTAGAAAAATGAAAGCATTGTGGTGTCATATTCATCAAAAACACGAGGAAGGTCGTAAAACAAAGGCCGGTGTTTCTGTGTAGCGGGGAAACGAAACCCATTCGGTGTCAAGTGACTGGTCGACAGGAAGTTAACATTTCCGATCGAACCTTGAAACTTGGTCAACAATGATGCTTTCGTTTCCGTGTGTGTGTGTGTGTGTGTGGTGTGTGTGTGTGTGTGTGTGTGTGTGTGGTGTGTGTGTGTGTGTGTGTGTGTCCCCGGTTCTCCCCTCTGTATTTTCTGCCTAATTGCTATTCTCCCTGTCTGTCTCTGTCTCTGTCTCTCTGACACTTCTGCCTTTCCTCCCCTCCCATGTCACTCCTGTCCCCTTCCATAACTGTGCCCCCTCCCCCCTCCCTTTTTTCACGTTTTTCCCTCCTCCCCTCTCTCCCCCTCCATCTCTGACCACAGGCTACGTCAGTCTGTCTGTGTGATCTGTGTTTCTGTTCATCCTGTCTTCAGTGATGTCCTTTCCTCTGTCTGTCTGTCTGTCTGTCTGTCACTGATCTGTGTTTCTGTTCATCCTGTCTTCAGTGATGTCCTTTCCTCTGTCTGTCTGTCTGTCTGTCACTGATCTGTGTTTCTGTTCATCCTGTCTTCAGTGATGTCCTTTCCTCTGTCTGTCTGTCTGTCTGTCACTGATCTGTGTTTCTGTTCATCCTGTCTTCAGTGATGTCCTTTCCTCTGTCTGTCTGTCTGTCTGTCACTGATGTTGTGTTACCTAACTTAGGTTTTCGCACGCAGTCACACTGAAGAACCAGATATGCCGCCATGGAGGTTTCAGCTCAAGTCCCCTTTTATATAACTGAATACCGATCGGGCCAACTGTGGATGGCGTACATTTAAGAATAAGGCGACTTGCCTTATGTCACATCCCCCTTTCTCGAGAATGATGGACAATCAAAATCAAGATTTAACTTTAACAAAAAAAACACTAGTACGAACGAAATAAAATGAAACCGAAGTAAATCGAAAACGAATCGATAGCACACAAAGGCGCCTTAAATGAATCGATAGCACACAAAGGTGCCGTCTCTTCTTTTGTCTTTTCTGAGTGGTCAGTCTTTAGACCCCACATGGCATCACCAATCAAGTCTTTGTGGGGCCTTCACAATGCGGCCTCTTCTGGTCATCTGGGCTGCTGGAACAGGGCTGCTCACAGGAGGTGCACCATGGGACGGACGTGGACTGGAAGCAGTAGCCCTGGGTACACCAGACACGGCCGGACTGGTGACAGCACTGGAAGCGGCAGCCCTGGGTACACCAGACGCAGCTGGACTGGTGACAGCACTGGAAGCGGCAGCCCTCGGTACACCAGACGCAGCTGGACTGGTGACAGCACTAGAAGCGGCAGCCCTCGGTACACCAGACGCAGCTGGACTGGTGACAGCACTGGAAGCGGCAGCCCTCGGTACACCAGACGCAGCTGGACTGGTGACAGCATCATCCCACGGAAAAGGACAAGAAGCCACCTCTGTGTGTGGCTTGGCAGAAAGCAGGGACGAGAGTGGTCTGGGGACAGGTTTGGGGATTTCAGGATTTGGGTCTCGAGGAACAAGGAAACGGCGATTGCGGCGTTGGGGTCCATGGGGTGTCTGGACCTTGTAGTCCCTGTTGGGAAGGGAGTGAATGATGGTCCCTGGAGTTTGGGCTGGATGTACCCAAACTGGCTGACCAGGATGTAGAACAGTTGCTGAACGGGCACGGTGAGCTCTATCAAAATTGTCTTTCTGCTTCTGCTTCTTGATTTTGTCTCTTTGTCTGAAGTCCCTCCACTTCTTCCCCTTCTCACGGGAGAGCTGCGAAGGTGCTGATGGGACAACAGTGCGGACTTTTCTGCCAAACAGCAGCTCGGCAGGACTCAGGCCCTGCTCCAATGGTGTGGACCGGTAAGCGAGGAGAGCCAGGTAGGGGTCTTCTGCCTTTGTAAGTAATGACTTCATGGTTTGGACCGCCCTCTCCGCTTCTCCATTACCCTGTGGGTAGTGGGGGCTGCTGGTAATGTGAGTGAACTCGTACTTCTGTGTGAATTCCTGGAACTGTCTGCATGCAAACTGGGGACCGTTATCGCTTACAACGATTTGTGGAATTCCATGGCGAGCAAAAATACTCTTAATGTGAGATATCACATGATTGGCTGTGGTGTTACTCAGTGTGACCACCTCAATGTAGCGTGAGTAGTAGTCAACAACCAGAAGATACTGCTGTCTTGAAATCTCAAACAAGTCCATGCCAACCTTTTGCCATGGGAATGCCGGTGTGGCAGTTGTGATGAGGGGTTCTGGTGGTACACGTCTCTCTTTGATGCAGATTGGGCACTTCTGGACCATGGACTCAATTTGGACTGATAGCCTGGGCCACCAAACACAGTCTCTGGCTAGTGCTCGACATTTACCGATGCCTTGGTGTCCAGTGTGCAGCTTCTCAAGGATGTCAGCTCGCAGGATTTCTGGAATTATCAGTCTGCTCCTGTAGAGAAGTATGCCCTCTTGCACTGTGATTTCTGAGCGGACAGACCAAAACACCTTCAACTCTGGATCATCTGGACTCGAACCTGGCCAGCCTTCCTGGACATATCGGTATAGCACCTGACAAACTCTGTCTCTCATACATTCATTTCGAATCTGTTCAAGTCGCCACTCTGATGCTGGCTGGTTCTGGATGACCTGATGTACGAAGAGATCATCCTCCTCTTCTTGCGTCTTCTCTTCTGGTTTTTGTTTTCCTGCTGGTGCACGTGACAGAGCGTCAGCTGTCACAAGGTTTTTTCCTCTTATATACTCGATGGAGTACGAGAACCGCATCAGACGCATTCTGAATCTCTGAATCCTGGGTGGCAGATCTTCCAGGCCTTTAGACTTCAGAAGGGCCAAAAGGGGCTTGTGATCTGTTTGGATAACTAAATCCTGCAGCCCTACAATGTAATCTGCAAATTTCTCACATGCCCAAGTCACAGCAAGGGCTTCACGTTCAACTTGCGCATACCTTCTTTCTGTGTCTGTCATGCTCCTGGATGCATAGAACACTGGTTTTAAGTGTCCATCTGACTGTTTCTGTAGGAGGACTGCACCAAGGCCAAATGAGGAGGCATCGGCTGAGACCACTGTTTTTCTGGTTGCATTGTAGTGTGCCAAGACTGGAGCTTCTGTCAACTGCTTCTTGACTTTTTGGAATGCTGCCTCCTGAGCTGTGGCCCAAGTCCACTCAACATCATTTTTCAGCAGATCTCTAAGGGCCTTGCTGTCATCTGCTAGGGTAGGTCCTGCAAATTTGGCAACATGATTGATGACTCCCAAGAGTCTCCTTAGGTCTGACACATTCTGTGGCCTGGGAAAATCCTTGATTGCATCGATTTTTTCTGGATCCATGGCTATCCCATCCATGGAGACAACATGCCCGAGGAATCTGATTTGGTCTTTGGCAAACTGGCACTTGTCTCCATTTAAGGTGACGCCTGCCCGTTGGAGGGTCTCCATCACCTTCTTCAAGTGGATGTCATGCTCTTGCTTTGACGACCCATAGATGAGGAGGTCATCAATGTCACAGATCACTCCATCGTGATTCTCTAACAACTGATTCATGCGTCGCTGGAACACCTCCGGCCCTGAACTTATTCCAAACGGCAACCTGGTGTAGCAATACCTCCCATAGGGAGTAATGAATGTAGTCAGTTCTTGACTTTCTTCATCCAAGGGTATCTGGTGAAAACCAGAATTGCAGTCAAGTTTGGTAAACACGGTTGCGCCTGACAGTTGAGCCAAAAGTTCATCAGTTGTTGGCAAAGGATAGTTCTCTCTTCTAACTGATTCATTGAGTTTGCTCAGATCCACGCAGACTCGGACTCTCTCATTGCTCTTGGGGACAACTACTATAGGGGCACACCAGTCAGTTGGCTTGCTAATGCTGCGGATCACTCCCTGCTGTTCCAGCTGATCCAGTTCTACCTTGACCTTCTCTCTCAGAGGGTGGGCTAAACGACGTGGAGCTGACACAGCGTAGGGAGAACACTTGTCTCTGAGGCGGATTTTGTACGATTCCTGTAACTTGCCAAGACCTCTGAAGAGTTCAGGAAATTCTGCTATAAACTGTGTTTCCTCAGTTTCCTTCACCATGTTCACTCGCACAATCATATTCAGGGCAGTGATAGCAGGCCGACCTAGCAATGCTTCCTTGAGGCCACTAACGACGTACACTTCCTGAGTCGTCGTGTGGTTCTGGAAGGTTAACTGTGCTGTGAACTTGCCTAGGCAAGGGATCTGGACTCGGCTTGCACCAAACAGCTTCTTGTTTGATCTCTGTAGTGGTCTCTTGCCTTTTGGCACCATCGATGGTGGCACTACAGTGACATCTGCCCCTGTGTCCAGCTTGAACACGTTATCCATGCCTTCCAATCTAACCTTGGCTTTCCATGCATCTGATGTTGCCTTGTGATTGACTGAATCCAGGAAGACATCTTCTCTGCGTGCTTTGGAGTTCTCTTTAGGCCTAAAAAGACTTGCCACTGTTGCTTCTTCTGCTTCTTCCTCCAACCTCCTGACTGAATAAGGCAAAGAGCGACAAACTGCAGCATAATGACCAATCTTGGAACACTTCCTGCATGTGGCTGCTTTTGCAGGACAAGCATCTCTTCTATGTGGACCCCTTCCACACCATGAGCATGGCTTGCTTCCTCCTGATGATGTCCGTTTCCACGGTGGCATGCTCTGTTGTGGTCCTTGTTTGACTTTGTTTACTTCAACTACTTCTTCACTGCTAATACCTTCTCTAAATGTTCTGGACTGCATTGACCTTGCTCTAGCCTTGGACGTTTCTTGGGCTCTGCAAATTTCTACTGTTTGCTGAAGTGTAAGAGTCTTGTTTTGTAGCAGTTTCTCCCATGTGTCATCGTCTATCACTCCTATAACAATTCGATCTCTGACCATCCTGTCAGGCTCCTTGAAATTGCATGTTTTTGTCAGTTTTCGCAGGGCTGCAACGTATGCATCAATAGACTCATCCTTTGATTGGTTTCTTGAGTGGAACTTGAAACTCTCATACACTTCATGAGTAGTTCCCAAGCAGAAGTCATTGAATTTGTCAAGAACTGTCTCGATGTCTTTATTGTTTTCTCCCTCTGCAAACGGCAAGCCCTCATAGATTTCCTGTGCATCCTCTCCGATACATGCGAGCAGGACGGCACAGCGATACTCTGATGCTTCTTTGTCTAAACGAGTTGCAATTTCGTAATTCTGCCATTGTCGAAGAAATTTTCTCCAATTTGCTTCAATGTCCGAAGAAACATCTAATTTTGCTGGAACTGGAATATTTGCAGTAAAACGCTTCTGTTGTTGCTGTTCTGCTGCCATACTGAAGGTGCCTACTATCAGTATTAAATATTTTGACTAGTCCTGAGCACTGACGTGACGTACACAAAATGTCAAACTATGGTGTTACGGGAGGAACTTGTCAAAGGTCAAACGTCATTGTTTTTAGGCCGACACTGATGTCTGGATCTATTGAGCCACTGTGAATGTGAGTGTGACGTACATTAGCGAATGTGCGACACATGAAAACTGATCCGTGTTCGAAGACGTGTGCAAAAAAAAAGAGAAAAATTAGACCGTTACCTGTTTTCCACAGTTTTTAACCGTTCTCAACAAACAGTAGCCATCTTCTGACACCATGTTGTGTTACCTAACTTAGGTTTTCGCACGCAGTCACACTGAAGAACCAGATATGCCGCCATGGAGGTTTCAGCTCAAGTCCCCTTTTATATAACTGAATACCGATCGGGCCAACTGTGGATGGCGTACATTTAAGAATAAGGCGACTTGCCTTATGTCACAACTGATCTGTGTTTCTGTTCATCCTGTCTTCAGTGATGTCCTTTCCTCTGTCTGTCTGTCTGTCTGTCACTGATCTGTGTGTCTGTTCATCCTGTCTTCAGTGATGTCCTTTCCTCTGTCTGTCTGTCACTGATCTGTGTGTCTGTTCATCCTGTCTTCAGTGATGTCCTTTCCTCTGTCTGTCTGTCTGTCTGTCTGTCACTGATCTGTGTTTCTGTTCACCCTGTCTTCAGTGATGTCCTTTCCTCTGTCTGTCTGTCTGTCTGTCTGTCTGTCACTGATCTGTGTTTCTGTTCATCCTGTCTTCAGTGATGTCCTTTCCTCTGTCTGTCTGTCTGTCTGTCACTGATCTGTGTTTCTGTTCATCCTGTCTTCAGTGATGTCCTTTCCTCTGTCTGTCTGTCTGTCTGTCACTGATCTGTGTTTCTGTTCATCCTGTCTTCAGTGATGTCCTTTCCTCTGTCACCAACCTTTCACTAAGTCTTTATCTGTCGTGTGTTTCTGTTCTATTTTGCCGGTCTGAAAGTGACTGTCCTCCGCCACCTTCCCTTCGTCTACCTGTCTGTCTGTCTGTATGTCTGTCACCCCCCCCCCCCTCCCTCCCCGCGTCTGTATGACTTTTTGTCTTGGCTACAGTCCGACGTGTCCTGTCTTCTTCATGTACGTGGACTTCAAACGAAGGGTAACGGCGGCTGAGGGAACAGCGCGACAGCCAGGGAAGGGTTAGGAAGGAAGTGAGAGAACACCTTGCCGTGCAGGGAAGGGTTAGGAAGGAACTGAGAGAACACCTTGCCGTGCAGGGAAGGGTTAGGAAGGAAGTGAGAGAACACCTTGCAGTGCAGGGAAGGGTTAGGAAGGAACTGAGAGAACACCTTGCCGGCCAGGGAAGGGTTAGGAAGGAAGTGAGAGAACACCTTGCCGTGCAGGGAAGGGTTAGGAAGGAAGTGAGAGAACACCTTGCAGTGCAGGGAAGGGTTAGGAAGGAAGTGAGAGAACACCTTGCAGTGCAGGGAAGGGTTAGGAAGGAACTGAGAGAACACCTTGCCGGGCAGGGAAGGGTTAGGAAGAACTGAGAGAACACCTTGCCGTGCAGGGAAGGGTTAGGAAGAACTGAGAGAACACCTTGCAGTGCATGGAAGGGTTAGGAAGAACTGAGAGAACACCTTGCCGTGCAGGGAAGGGTTAGGAAGAACTGAGAGAACACCTTGCAGTGCAGGGAAGGGTTAGGAAGAACTGAGAGAACACCTTGCTGTGCAGGGAAGGGTTAGGAAGGAACTGAGAGAACACCTTGCCGGGCAGGGAAGGGTTAGGAAGGAGGTGAGAGAACACCTTGCAGTGCAGGGAAGGGTTAGGAAGGAAGTGAGAGAACACCTTGCCGGGCAGGGAAGGGTTAGGAAGGAAGTGAGAGAACACCTTGCCGGGCAGGGAAGGGTTAGGAAGAACTGAGAGAACACCTTGCAGTGCAGGGAAGGGTTAGGAAGGAAGTGAGAGAACACCTTGCCGGGCAGGGAAGGGTTAGGAAGGAACTGAGAGAACACCTTGCCGGGCAGGGAAGGGTTAGGAAGAACTGAGAGAACACCTTGCCGGGCAGGGAAGGGTTAGGAAGGAACTGAGGGAACAGCCAGCCGGGCAGGCGGAAAGGAGTGACCAAACTGCCGTCCTTCCGACAAACAACACACTTAGATCTCCCGGACCTGTGCGTGTGAAAACATGGGACAGAATATCTTGACCACAACATACAAAGCATCACAACCTACCAAAACACGTCTGTCGCATGTAATGTATGTATCTCAATATCTGCAGAGTGTCCGTCGCATGTAATGTATGTATCTCACTGTCTGCAGAGTGTGGCCACACTGATTGCATTGAGCAAACCAGCCTGGTACTGATAGATCTGTTTTCTGTCGTTGAAGCTGGTTGGATCCAATAGACACGTGGACAAGTTGACCCGGAAGTTTTGATATGGCGTTCCACATGACGTTTGTTCAGCTGATTACGTATTTGCAGAAAACGGAAGTTCGTAATTGTCACAGGAACTTGAAGGGAGTTCTAAAAACTTATGGTTTTTATATTTTTGTGTAACTTATGAAAAAAAGAAAAAAAGCCCCCCCCCCAAAAAAAAACAAACAAACAACAACACACAAAACAAACACAAACAAACAAACAAACCAAAAAAAAACAAACAAGCAAACAAAACAAAACAAAACAAAAAACAAACAAAACAAAACAAACAAACAAACAAAAAAACAAACAAAACTTGCACGCAGTAGCCTATCTTTGTCAGACAAACTGTTCAAACTACCTTTTGTGCACAAAGGAAAACTGCCTCCCCCCCCCCTCTCCCCAGCAAATCAGTACATCTGCACAGTGGTTCGCACAACAGTTTTAATTGATCGGACAGAACACTGAATCCCAAACAAATGTGGTGTGGATACTGTGTCAAATGTGTACATGATAAAAAGTCAAGATACTGTGTCAAATGTGTACATGATAAAAAGTCAAGATACTGTGTCAAATGTGTACATGATAAAAAGTCAAGATACTGTGTCAAATGTGTACATGATAAAAAGTCAAGATACAGTGTCAAATGTGTACATGATAAAAAGTCAACGTGTATATTATTATCCCTAGTGTTTGCTGTGCAGTGCAACATTTACTTTGTAGATCTATACCTGATTGTACAGTGTTTACTTTGTAGATACCTGGTTGTAGAGGGTTTACTTTGTAGATACCTGGTTGTACAGGGTTTACTTTGTAGATGCCTGGTTGTACAGGGTTTATTTTGTAGATACCTGATTGTACAGGGTTTACTTTCCAGATACCTGGTTGTACAGGGTTTACTTTGTAGATACCTGGTTGTACAGGGTTTATTTTGTAGATACCTGATTGTACAGGGTTTACTTTGTAGATACCTGGTTGTACAGTGTTTACTTTGTAGATACTTGGTTGTACAGGGTTTACTTTGTAGATACCTGGTTGTACAGGGTTTACTTTGTAGATACCTGGTTGTACAGAGTTTACTTTTAGACACCTGATTGTACAGTGTTTACTTTGTAGATACCTGATTGTACAGGGTTTACTTTATAGATACCTGGTTGTACAGTGTTTACTTTGTAGATACCTGGTTGTACAGGGTTTACTTTATAGATACCTGGTTGTACAGTGTTTACTTTGTAGATACCTGATTGTACAGGGTTTACTTTGTAGATACCTGGTTGTACAGTGTTTACTTTTAGATACCTGATTGTACAGGGTTTACTTTGTAGATACCTGGTTGTACAGTGTTTACTTTGTAGATACTTGGTTGTACAGGGTTTACTTTGTAGATACCTGGTTGTACAGGGTTTACTTTGTAGATACCTGGTTGTACAGAGTTTACTTTTAGACACCTGATTGTACAGTGTTTACTTTGTAGATACCTGATTGTACAGGGTTTACTTTATAGATACCTGGTTGTACAGTGTTTACTTTGTAGATACCTGATTGTACAGGGTTTACTTTGTAGATACCTGGTTGTACAGTGTTTACTTTGTAGATACCTGATTGTACAGGGTTTACTTTGTAGATACCTGGTTGTACAGGGTTTACGTTTAGATACCTGATTGTACAGTGTTTACTTTGTAGATACCTGGTTGTACAGCGTTTACTTTGTAGATACTTGGTTGTACAGGGTTTACTTTGTAGATACCTGGTTGTACAGTGTTTACTTTGTAGATACCTGGTTGTACAGAGTTTACTTTTAGACACCTGGTTGTACAGTGTTTACTTTGTAGATACCTGATTGTACAGTGTTTACTTTATAGATACCTGGTTATACAGTATTTACTTTGTAGATACCTAATTGTACAGGGTTTACTTTGTAGATACCTGATTGTACAGGGTTTACTTTTAGATACCTGATTGTACAGTGTTTACCTTATAGATACCTGGTTGTACGGGGTTTACTTTTAGATACCTGATTGTACAGTGTTTACTTTTAGATACCTGATTGTACAGGGTTTACTTTGTAGACACCTGGTTGTACAGGGTTTACTTTTAGATACCTGATTGTACAGGGTTTACTTTTAGATACCTGATTGTATAGTGTTTACCTTATAGATACCTGGTTGTACAGGGTTTACTTTATAGATACCTGGTTGTACAGGGTTTACTTTGTACCTGATTGTACAGTGTTTACTTTTAGATACCTGATTGTACAGGGTTTGCTTTATAGATACCTGGTTGTACAGGGTTTGCTTTATAGATACCTGATTGTACAGGGTTTACTTTGTAGATACCTGATTGTACAATGTTTACTTTGTAGATACCTGGTTATACATGGTTTACTTTGTAGATACCTGGTTGTACAGGGTTTACTTTGAAGATACCTGGTTGTTACTTTGTAGATACCTGGTTGTACAGTGTTTACTTTGTAGATACCTGGTTGTTACATTGTAGATACCTGGTTTACAGGGTTTACTTTGAAGATACCTGGTTGTACAGGGTTTATTTTGCAGAAGATCGTGTGCCAGTTCCGTCTGTGTCATTGTCTCCCTTTGGTTCTGGAGAGTGCTCTCTGGCCATCTTCCTCGTTCATTTCTACTACACACGTGCGTGCGCGGAAACACACATGTGCACACACACACACACACACACACACACACACACACACACACACACACACACACACACACACACACACAGAGGAAGCAGGAAACGGAAATAGTAGTCAGTGTGGGTCATGGCCCTTTGTGAGGGCTACAATGTGATGACGTTTCAAACTGACCGTTGCAAAGGACTGAAAATGAACGAGAAGAACATTCCAACAATTGACAATTAGTTTGTGCCATTGGCCCAATCTCTTTTCAGAGCAACGTTAAATGGCTTTGTGGAGAGAGAAAGAGAGAGAGAGGTCAAACTGACAATGCGGCCACTCCCGACCCCCCCCCCCCCCCACACTCCTCTCTTCCTTGTTCTTCACATCTGTACTGTGTGATCATCGTAGAAAAAAAGGGAGGTTACTGGAGCAGACAGGTCAAGAGTGCACTTCCCCTGTTCTACACCCCGCACTTGTTCGTCAGTAAGCCAGGCTGTATGTTTCACCACTGAACAGTGATGACAGCACAGACGGTGGGAGTGTTAGATTACAATGATCACCACACACTTTAACACAAGTTCGTGAATTATCAAAACGATCATCACAACATAAACACGGATTTGGGAATAATTGAAATGATCATCACACACTTTAACACAGGTAAAGTTGGGAATTATTCATATGATCATCACACACTTTAACACAGGTAAAGTTGGGAATTATTCATATGATCATCACACACTTTAACACAGGTAAAGTTGGGAATTATTCAAATGATCATCACACACTTTAACACAGGTAAAGTTGGGAATTATTCAAATGATCATCACACACTTTAACACAGGTAAAGTTGGGAATTATTCATATGATCATCACACACTTTAACACAGGTAAAGTTGGGAATTATTCAAATGATCATCACACACTTTAACACAGGTAAAGTTGGGAATTATTCATATGATCATCACACACTTTAACACAGGTAAAGTTGGGAATTATTCAAATGATCACCTCTGTCTCTGTGGAGTGTCTCTGTCTTTGTCTCTGTGGAGTGTCTCTGTCTCTGTGGAGTGTCTCTGTCTCTGTGGAGTGTCTCTGTCTTTGTCTCTGTGGAGTGTCTCTGTCTTTGTCTCTGTGGAGTGTCTCTGTCTCTGTGGAGTGTCTCTGTCTTTGTCTCTGTGGAGTGTCTCTGTCTTTGTCTCTGTGGAGTGTCTCTGTCTTTGTCTCTGTGGAGTGTCTCTGTCTTTGTCTCTGTGGAGTGTCTCTGTCTTTGTCTCTGTGGAGTGTCTCTGTCTCTGTGGAGTGTCTCTATCTCTGTGGAGTGTCTTTGTCTCTGTGGAGTGTCTTTGTTTCTCTAGGGTGTCCTTGTCTCTGTGGAGTGTCTCTGTCTTTGTCTCTGTGGAGTGTCTCTGTCTCTGTGGAGTGTCTCTGTCTCTGTGGAGTGTCTCTGTCTCTGTGGAGTGTCTCTGTCTTTTTCTCTGTGGAGCGTCTTTGTCTCTGTGGAGTGTCTTTGTTTCTCTAGGGTGTCCTTGTCTCTGTGGAGTGTCTCTGTCTTTGTCTCTGTGGAGTGTCTCTGTCTTTGTCTCTGTGGAGTGTCTCTGTCTTTGTCTCTGTGGAGTGTCTCTGTCTTTGTCTCTGTGGAGTGTCTCTGTCTTTGTCTCTGTGGAGTGTCTTTGTCTCTGTGGAGTGTCTCTGTCTCTGTGGAGTGTCTCTGTGCAGTGTCTCTGTGCAGTGTCTTTGTCTCTGTGGAGTGTCTTTGTCTCTGTGGAGTGTCTCTGTGGAGTGTCTCTGTCTCTGTGGAGTGTCTCTGTGGAGTGTCTCTGTCTCTGTGGAGTGTCTCTGTCTCTGTGGAGTGTCTCTGTGGAGTGTCTCTGTCTCTGTGGAGTGTCTCTGTGGAGTGTCTCTGTCTCTGTGGAGTGTCTCTGTGGAGTGTCTCTGTCTTTGTCTCTGTGGAGTGTCTCTGTCTTTGTCTCTGTGGAGTGTCTCTGTGGAGTGTCTCTGTCTTTGTCTCTGTGGAGTGTCTCTGTGGAGTGTCTCTGTCTCTGTGGAGTGTCTCTGTCTCTGTGGAGTGTCTCTGTCTCTGTGGAGTGTCTCTGTGGAGTGTCTCTGTGGAGTGTCTTTGTCTCTGTGCAGTGTCTTTGTCTCTGTGGAGTGTCTTTGTCTCTGTGCAGTGTCTTCGTCTCTGTGGAGTGTCTTTGTCTCTGTGCAGTGTCTTCGTCTCTGTGGAGTGTCTTTGTCTCTGTGGAGTGTCTCTGTGGAGTGTCTTTGTCTCTGTAGAGTGTCTGTGGAGTGTCTTTGTCTCTGTGGAGTGTCTTTGTCTCTGTAGAGTGTCTCTGTGGAGTGTCTCTGTGGAGTGTCTCTGTCTCTGTGGAGTGTCTTTGTCTCTGTGGAGTGTCTCTGTGGAGTGTCTCTGTGGAGTGTCTCTGTGGAGTGTCTGTGGAGTGTCTTTGTCTCTGTGGAGTGTCTCTGTGGAGTGTCTCTGTCTCTGTGGAGTGTCTCTGTCTCTGTGGAGTGTCTCTGTCTCTGTGGAGTGTCTCTGTGGAGTGTCTCTGTGGAGTGTCTGTGGAGTGTCTTTGTCTCTGTGGAGTGTCTCTGTGGAGTGTCTCTGTCTCTGTGGAGTGTCTCTGTCTCTGTGGAGTGTCTCTGTGGAGTGTCTCTGTCTCTGTGGAGTGTCTCTGTCTCTGTGGAGTGTCTCTGTGGAGTGTCTGGGTTTTTTTTGACATGTTGAACAATGGATCACTGTGGGGGGTTACATAAAAGTCACTAATTTTATGATTTGTATTTTAATTTTGCACTTGTCGAGCAGTGGTTTTGTGTACCCGTGCACAGATAATAAACCATTCTGGAGTTCAAATTGTATTTGTAGGATTCGATGTGGCATTCCATGTGGTGCTACACCTCATCGTATCCTTGTCATCCTGTACCTTCAGCCATCCCTCTGTCATGTCTATCGACAGTTGATTCACGTCATACCGAATGATAAATAATTCATGCGGCGTGTCGTATTCTGTTCTGTTGTATGATTTGACGACACCTTCAAGTGATGCAGAGGTGGGAGTTAGAAATGGGATTAGTCCAGCTCTGCAGCCAGAGGCAAAAACCACCACGACCACCAGTTCAGCTGAGTTACTCAAGGAGGCGTCACTGCGTTTGGACAAATCCATATGTGTATATATATAGACTACATTACAACACATCTGCTAAGCAGATGTCTAGCAAGCAGCGTGACCCAAAGCGTTTGGTCAGGCCTTCAGGCAAAACTGAATCAAATAAGATGACACGACAACAACAACAAAGAAACCAACCCAAACACCAGCCAGCCAGCGACAAACCATGCTGTGTCCTGACTCAGTGAAATCATCAAATCCCGCTGTGTCCTGACTCAGTGAAATCATCAAACCCCGCTGTGCCCTGACTCAGTGAAATCATCAAACCATGCTGTGTCCTGACTCAGTGAAATCATCAAACTATGCTGTGTCCTGACTCAGTGAAATCATCAAAACCCCGCTGTGTCCTGACTCAGTGAAATCATCAAATCCCGCTGTGTCCTGACTCAGTGAAATCATCAAAACCCCGCTGTGTCCTGACTCAGTGAAATCATCAAATCCCGCTGTGTTCTGACTCAGTGAAATCATCAAAACCCCGCTGTGTCCTGACAATGAAATCATCAAAACCCCGCTGTGTCCTGACTCAGTGAAATCATCAAACCATGCTGTGTCCTGACTCAGTGAAATCATCAAAACCCCGCTGTGTCCTGACAATGAAATTATCAAACCCCGCTGTGTCCTGACAATGAAATCATCAAACCCCGCTGTGTCCTGACAATGAAATTATCAAACCCCTCTGTGTCCTGACAATGAAATTATCAAACCCCTCTGTGTCCTGACAATGAAATTATCAAACCCCTCTGTGTCCTGACAATGAAATCATCAAAACCCACTGTGTCCTGACTCAGTGAAATCATCAAAACCCACTGTGTCCTGACTCAGTGAAATCAGCAACACGGCGGAAGGTCTGCTCTCCACGTCAACACACTGACAGCACCAAGCACACACGTGTTCACTTCTGTGTACATTAAAAAGAAGACGTTCATAAATACACTAGTCCGTGTGCGGTGTGAGTGAGAAAGGTGAGTGTGTGCTGATGGGGTGGGGTGTGGTGGGGTGGGGTGGAGGTAGGTGTGGATCGAGAGATCCATTATATTTATGAGAGGAAAAAGTGTGGATGGGGTGGGGTTGGGGGGTAAGAGTGTCACTATCTCGGGACTGGCTGACAGAGAACTGTTTTTATTTGAACAAGTCACGCCACACAGGCCTGTGCCCATGTGTGTGGAAGTTGTCATAACACTTAGTTCGGCGTTAGAAAAACAGCACACAATCTACAGTGGACTGGACTAGTTATTATCTGGTTTACATATTGGCCGTGACAGACAGCTGTCATGTACTGTACATTGACTGGTGCTAGTTATTATCTGGTTTACATATTGGCCGTGACAGACAGCTGTCATGTACTGTACATTGACTGGTGCTAGTAAGTTATTATCTGGTTTACATATTGGCCGTGACAGACAGCTGTCATGTACTGTACATTGACTGGTGCTAGTAAGTTATTATCTGGTTTACATATTGGCCGTGACAGACAGCTGTCATGTACTGTACATTGACTGGTGCTAGTTATTATCTGGTTTACATATTGGCCGTGACAGACAGCTGCCATGTACTGTATATTGACTGGTGCTAGTAAGTTATTATCTGGTTTACATATTGGCCGTGACAGACAGCTGTCATGTACTGTACATTGACTGGTGCTAGTTATTATCTGGTTTACATATTGGCCGTGACAGACAGCTGTCATGTACTGTATATTGACTGGTGCTAGTTATTATCTGGTTTACATATTGGCCGTGACAGACAGCTGTCATGTACTGTACATTGACTGGTGCTAGTTATTATCTGGTTTACATATTGGCTGTGACAGACAGCTGTCATGTACTGTACATTGACTGGTGCTAGTTATTATCTGGTTTACATATTGGCTGTGGCAGTAAGCTGTCGTGTACTGTATATTGACTGGTGCTAGTTATTATCTGGTTTACATATTGGCTGTGACAGACAGCTGTCATGTACTGTCATGTACTGTACATTGACTGGTGCTAGTTATTATCTGGTTTACATATTGGCTGTGGCAGTAAGCTGTCGTGTACTGTATATTGACTGGTGCTAGTTATTATCTGGTTTACATATTGGCTGTGACAGACAGCTGCCATGTACTGTATATTGACTGGTGCTAGTTATTATCTGGTTTACATATTGGCCGTGACAGACAGCTGTCATGTACTGTACATTGACTGGTGCTAGTAAGTTATTATCTGGTTTACATATTGGCCGTGACAGACAGCTGTCATGTACTGTACATTGACTGGTGCTAGTTATTATCTGGTTTACATATTGGCTGTAACAGACAGCTATCATGTACTGTATATTGACTGGTGCTGTACAGATCTCCGGAAAGAAATGGCAGCTAGTGTCACCATAGACAGAGCATCGCTGAAGGCTGTAACACAGCCATGCTGTATACAGCTGTGCAAACTGTTGTCACACGTGGGCCGACGCTGTGGGTCAGATCGCAGGTTTCATATGAGCCAGGATTATATTCAATATCAATGTCAAAAACGACGTCATTTCATGGTCTGTGCTGTTGCTATAAACATGGTTTTTACAGAGACCCTGATGTAGAAAAAACAACAAACAAAACAACCCCCCACAAAGTTAATCATTACGTTGCTTATCCTTTTGCTAAAAATTACGTCATTACACAGTTCCAATTGCAGCTAAAAGCTACCTTCATTATAATAATCTGTTCTGTAGCTAAACGCTACACCATTCCATCGTGTAGCTAAAAACTACGACATTCCATAGTCTTTGTGGTAGCTAAAAGCTACATCATTACTTAGTCTCTGCTGTACCTAAAAGCTATGCCATTACATAGTCTGTTCTGTAGTTAGAAGTTACGCCATTGCATTGTCATGTCTGATCTGTAGTTAAAAGCTACGTCATTACATTGTCATGTCTGATCTGTAGCTAAAAGCTACGTCATTACATTGTCATGTCTGATCTGTAGCTAAAAGCTACGTCATAACATTGTCATGTCTGATCTGTAGCTAAAAGCTACGTCATAACATTGTAATGTCTTATCTGTAGCTAAAAGCTACGTCATAACATTGTCATGTCTTATCTGTAGCTAAAAGCTACGTCATAACATTGTCATGTCTGATCTGTAGCTAAAAACTACGTCATTACATTGTCATGTCTTATCTGTAGCTAAAAGCTACGTCACAACATTGTCATGTCTTATCTGTAGCTAAAAACTACGTCATTACATTGTCATGTCTTATCTGTAGCTAAAAGCTACGTCATTACATTGTCATGTCTGATCTGTAGCTAAAAGCTACGTCATTACATATGATCTGTGGCTGAAAGCTACGTCATTACATTGTCATGTCTGATCTGTAGCTAAAAACTACGTCATTACATTGTCATGTCTGATCTGTAGCTAAAAGCTACGTCATTTCATTGTCATGTCTGATCTGTAGCTAAAAGCTACGTCATTACATATGATCTGTGGCTGAAAGCTACGTCATTGCATTGTCATGTCTGATCTGTAGCTAAAAGCTACGTCATTACATTGTCATGTCTGATCTGTAGCTAAAAGCTACGTCATTACATTGTCATGTCTGATCTGTAGCTAAAAGCTACGTCATTACATATGATCTGTGGCTGAAAGCTACGTCATTGCATACCCCGTGCGGCAACAAGCATGTCTTAGTTGTGCAAAAAGCTGTCATAATTCGTAGTCCTATGTTCTGTAGCTAGGATGTATGTCCTCTTATTGAAAAAAGAAAAAGAAAAGAAAGGTCCCAGTTCACAGGCCTGTGTCGATACAGCTCCAATCCCGTCATACCACCCAGTGGGTTCAGTCCACTTTGGCGCTGCTCTGTGTGTGTGTGTGTGTGTGTGTGTGTGTGTGTGTGTGTGTCCACTTTGGCGCTGCTCTGTGTGTGTGTGTGTGTGTGTGTGTGTGTGTGTGTGTGTGTGTGTGTGTCCACTTTGGCGCTGCTCTGTGTGTGTGTGTGTGTGTGTGGAGGGTGGGGGTGGGGCAGAAACCGTTCCCTTGTCCGATCAGCCAAGCGTCGCCCGCCCTTTACATTGACAGATCGATGAGTCACAGTTACTGACGTACCAGGCAGCAAGTAGGGGAGGGGGCGGGGGCTGGGGGGTGGGGGCGGAGAACAGACGCAAGGACATGCATGTTTTCATTCTCCAGCAAGGAACGTGGGCTGTCAGGCGGAACATATGAGCGGCCCGGAGCACGGGAGAGTCTGTCAGTGCAGTCTGACGCTTCTTGTTCAACTTGTGCTGGCAATGTCAACACTCACCAGTGAGGGCGGGATGGGGTGGCGTGTTTACTGTAGATAGCAAGATTTGCCGGTTCTGTCCGTGTATCCGGGTGTTGTCACTGCAGGTTATTAACAGGGAATCTCCGTGTGTGTTGGTGTCACTTGCTTCACACTGGACAATGAAACCACTCTTTGTACTGAACTGTAACTCTGATACATATAAATTATTATGATATCACTCACTACAGCTTTAAGACTGAAACTCCTTGTGCAAATTTTACCATAGCAAAACTACACGTGTGTGTGTGTGTGTGTGTGTGTGTGTGTGTGTGTGTGTGTGTGTGTAAAGGAAAGTACATAACTAAAGAGGTTTTGCCCAAAGCGTCAGCCCACGGGTTAGAGGAATACATTACTATGATCTTTCATGGACACCCACACCGCCCACACCGACATTCATCCATCACCCTCCTCCTCCTCCATCAACATAGGTCCCCCTTCCTTACCCCCCCCCCCCCCTCCTTGGCCATCAAATGAACTCTGCCATGTTCTCCAACGTCTGAAGTGTTGGTTAAGAGTCCCTCAACTGTTGGGCATGTTCAGCTGTTACTGGGCGTCATGCATTTCACTTGAAACATCGTGAAAGAGCAAGGGGTAAGTTGTGACGTGGCTGACAAAGAACAAGGGGTAAGAAGTGACGTGGCTGACACAGAACAAGGGGTAAGTTGTGACGTGGCTGACAAAGAACAAGGGGTAAGTTATGACGTGGCTGACAAAGAACAAGGGGTAAGTTGTGACGTGGCTGACAAAGAACAAGGGGTAAGTTGTGACCTGGCTGACAAAGAACAAGGGGTAAGTTGTGACGTGGCTGACAAAGAACAAGGGGTAAGTTGTGACGTGGCTGACACAGAACAAGGGGTAAGTTGTGACGTGGCTGACAAAGAACAAGGGGTAAGTTGTGACGTGGCTGACAAAGAACAAGGGGTAAGAAGTGACGTGGCTGACACAGACCAAGGGGTAAGTTGTGACGTGGCTGACACAGAACAAGGGGTAAGTTGTGACGTGGCTGACAAAGAACAAGGGGTAAGTTGTGACGTGGCTGACACAGAACAAGGGGTAAGTTGTGACGTGGCTGACACAGAACAAGGGGTAAGTTGTGACGTGGCTGACAAAGAACAAGGGGTAAGAAGTGACGTGGCTGACACAGACCAAGGGGTAAGTTGTGACGTGGCTGACACAGAACAAGGGGTACGTTGTGACGTGGCTGACACAGAACAAGGGGTAAGTTGTGACGTGGCTGACAAAGAACAAGGGGTAAGTTGTGACGTGGCTGACAAAGAACAAGGGGTAAGTTGTGACGTGGCTGACACAGAACAAGGGGTAAGTTGTGACGTGGCTGACAAAGAACAAGGGGTAAGTTGTGACGTGGCTGACAAAGAACAAGGGGTAAGTTGTGACGTGGCTGACACAGAACAAGGGGTAAGTTGTGACGTGGCTGACAAAGAACAAGGGGTAAGAAGTGACGTGGCTGACACAGACCAAGGGGTAAGTTGTGACGTGGCTGACACAGAACAAGGGGTAAGTTGTGACGTGGCTGACAAAGAACAAGGGGTACGTTGTGACGTGGCTGACACAGAACAAGGGGTAAGTTGTGACGTGGCTGACAAAGAACAAGGGGTAAGAAGTGACGTGGCTGACACAGACCAAGGGGTAAGTTGTGACGTAGCTGACACAGAACAAGGGGTAAGTTGTGACGTGGCTGACAAAGAACAAGGGGTAAGTTGTGACGTGGCTGACACAGAACAAGGGGTAAGAAGTGACGTGGCTGACACAGACCAAGGGGTAAGTTGTGACGTGGCTGACACAGAACAAGGGGTACGTTGTGACGTGGCTGACACAGAACAAGGGGTACGTTGTGACGTGGCTGACAAAGAACAAGGGGTAAGTTGTGACGTGGCTGACACAGAACAAGGGGTACGTTGTGACGTGGCTGACAAAGAACAAGGGGTAAGTTGTGACGTGGCTGACAAAGAGCGCACGCTGTGCAAGACGCGAGGCGATACAGGCTTTGGAAGGAGGGACATTTCTTGCCGCTTGGGACACTGGCATTGAAGGCAACATCCAAACAACTGATGGAACCTTAACAGACTAACAAGCGACACATAAATTGTGATTTTATCACCTCTCAACGAGCGCTTCTGTTGGAAGAGGATAATTTGCAGGAAGAGCTGGTTCAATTAGAAATTGTCACGAACTGTCTTATTCTATAGTGTGAGTCATTCAGTTCTGTCTGTGTGGATGGTGGCGTGATGGTGACGTGTGGATGGTGACGTGTCGATGGTGGCGTGTAGATGGTGACGTGTCGATGGTGGCGTGTGGATGGTGACGTGTCGATGGTGGCGTGTGGATGGTGACGTGTGGATGGTGGCGTGTGGATGGTGACGTGTCGATGGTGGCGTGTGGATGGTGACGTGTGGATGGTGGCGTGTGGATGGTGGCGTGTGGATGGTGACGTGTGGATGGTGACGTGTCGATGGTGGCGTGTGGATGGTGACGTGTGGATGGTGACGTGTAGATGGTGACGTGTCGATGGTGGCGTGTGGATGGTGACGTGTGGATGGTGACGTGTCGATGGTGGCGTGTGGATGGTGACGTGTGGATGGTGACGTGTGGATTGTGGCGTGTGGATGGTGACGTGTGGATGGTGACGTGATGGTGGCGTGTGGAGTGTGGCGTGTGGATGGTGACGTGTAGATGGTGGCGTGTGGATGGTGACGTGATTGTGACGTGTGGATTGTGGCGTGTGGATGGTGACGTGTGGATGGTGACGTGTGGATTGTGGCGTGTGGATGGTGACGTGTGGATGGTGACGTGATTGTGACTGTGGATTGTGGCGTGTGGATTGTGGCGTGATGGTGACGTGTGGATTGTGGCGTGTGGATTGTGGCGTGATGGTGACGTGTGGATTGTGGCGTGATGGTGACGTGTGCAGTGTGGCGTGTGGATTGTGGCGTGATGGTGACGTGTGGATTGTGGCGTGATGGTGACGTGTGGATTGTGGCGTGATGGTGACGTGTGGATTGTGGCGTGATGGTGACGTGTGGATTGTGGCATGATGGTGACGTGTGCAGTGTGGCGTGTGGATTGTGGCGTGATGGTGACGTGTGGATTGTGACGTGTGGATTGTGACGTGATGGTGACGTGTGCAGTGTGGCGTGTGGATTGTGGCGTGATGGTGACGTGTGCAGTGTGGCGTGTGGATTGTGGCGTGATGGTGACGTGTGGATTGTGGCGTGATGGTGACGTGTGGATTGTGACGTGTGGATTGGGGCATGATAGTGACGTGTGGATTGTGGCGTGTGGATTGTGGCGTGATGGTGACGTGTGGATTGTGGCGTGATGGTGACTGTGCAGTGTGGCGTGTGGATTGTGGCGTGATGGTGACGTGTGGATTGTGACGTGTGGATTGTGACGTGATGGTGACGTGTGCAGTGTGGCGTGTGGATTGTGGCGTGATGGTGACGTGTGGATTGTGGCGTGATGGTGACGTGTGCAGTGTGGCGTGTGGATTGTGGCGTGATGGTGACGTGTGGATTGTGACGTGTGGATTGTGACGTGATGGTGACGTGTGCAGTGTGGCGTGATGGTGGCGTGTGGATTGTGACGTGTGGATTGTGACGTGATGGTGACGTGTGCAGTGTGGCGTGATGGTGACGTGTGCAATGTGGCGTGATGGTGGCGTGTAGATTGTGTCGTGGTGGTGGCGTGTGGATTGTGGCGTGATGGTGACGTGTGCAATGTGGCGTGATGGTGACGTGTGGATTGTGGCGTGATGGTGACGTGTGCAGTGTGGCGTGTGGATTGTGGCGTGATGGTGACGTGTGGATTGTGACGTGTGGATTGTGACGTGATGGTGACGTGTGCAGTGTGGCGTGATGGTGACGTGTGGATTGTGGCGTGATGGTGGCGTGTGGATTGTGGCGTGATGGTGACGTGTGCAGTGTGGCGTGATGGTGACGTGTGCAGTGTGGCGTGATGGTGACGTGTGGATTGTGGCGTGATGGTGACGTGTGGATTGTGGCGTGATGGTGGCGTGTGCAGTGTGGCGTGATGGTGACGTGTGCAGTGTGGCGTGATGGTGACGTGTGGAGTGTGGCGTGATGGTGACGTGTGGATTGTGGCGTGATGGTGACGTGTGGATTGTGGCGTGATGGTGGCGTGTGGATTGTGGCGTGATGGTGACGTGTGCAGTGTGGCGTGATGGTGACGTGTGCAGTGTGGCGTGATGGTGGCGTGTGGATTGTGGCGTGATGGTGACGTGTGGATTGTGGCGTGATGGTGACGTGTGGATTGTGGCGTGATGGTGACGTGTGGCGTGTGGCGTGATGGTGATGTGTGGATTGTGGCGTGATGGTGACGTGTGCAGTGTGGCGTGATGGTGACGTGTGGATTGTGGCGTGATGGTGACGTGTGGATTGTGGCGTGATGGTGGCGTGTGGATTGTGGCGTGATGGTGACGTGTGCAGTGTGGCGTGATGGTGACGTGTGCAGTGTGGCGTGATGGTGGCGTGTGGATTGTGGCGTGATGGTGACGTGTGGATTGTGGCGTGATGGTGACGTGTGGATTGTGGCGTGATGGTGGCGTGTGGATTGTGGCGTGATGGTGGCGTGTGGAGTGTGGCGTGATGGTGACGTGTGGATTGTGGCGTGATGGTGACGTGTGCAATGTGGCGTGATGGTGACGTTTGGATTGTGGCGTGATGGTGGCGTGTGCAATGTGGCGTGATGGTGGCGTGTGGATTGTGGCGTGAAGGTGGCGTGTGGATTGTGGCGTGATGGTGGCGTGTGGATTGTGGCGTGTGCAATGTGGCGTGATGGTGACGTGTGGATTGTGGCGTGATGGTGGCGTGTGCAATGTGGCGTGATGGTGGCGTGTGGATTGTGGCGTGATGGTGGCGTGTGCAATGTGGCGTGATGGTGGCGTGTGGATTGTGGCGTGATGGTGGCGTGTGGATTGTGGCGTGATGGTGGCGCCACGAGTTGTTTTATTTCCTTCTGTCTGTCTTGTCTGTCTGTCTGTCCGTCCGTCCGTCTGTCTCTCCGTTCGTATGCCTGTCTGTCTGTCCGTCCGTCCGTACGTCTGTATGTTCGTCTCTCTGTCTGTCTGTCCGTCCGTATGTTCGTCTCTCTGTCTGCCTGTCCGTCCGCATGTCCGCCTGTCTGTCTGTCTGGTTTTCTCCCTTTCTTTCTTTGTTTCTTCTGTTCTTTGTTCCATCGCTTCTTCATTTCTTTCTTTCTTTCTTTATTCAAACATCCATCCAAATTCCCCCCCCCCCCTCCCTCTCTGTCTCTCCTGCTTTCTCGTTTCAAACATCCATCTAAATATCTTCTTTCTTCAAACATGCATCTAATTTTTTTCTTTCTTTTTTCAAACTTTCATCCAAACAAACATCTCTCTCTCTCTCTCTCTCTCTCTCTCTCTCTCTCTCTCTCTCTCTCTTCAAACATCCATCCATGATTATCTGTATTTCTTCCTTTTTATTTCTGGTGTGTGTCGGAGTGGTGTGTGTAAACGAAATATATTCATGAGGGGCACTGCATTTAAAAATCTATATAAAAATAGCTTTCTTTCTATTCTTTTCACGTCAGTGTCGGAGTGGTGTTTGAGTGTGAATTATATTTATGACGGGCGGTGCATTAACATTTTCCTTTTTTTCTTTCTTTTTTTTAAAAATATTGTTTTTTGTTATTTTGTCTCAGTGTCAGACTGGTGTGTGAGTTACATTGATGAGGGACGGTATGGTTCAAATTCACATTATATTGATTTTTTTGCACGTCGAGTGTGTGTGTGTGTGTGTGTGTGTGTGTGTGTGAGTGATATGGTAAGTACTTGCATAGCGCCCATCCTCGGTCTGAATCCAAGCTCTAAGCGCTTTACAAACACGGAGTTACTTGTACAACAAACTGCCTGCCTGGGCAGAGCCTTCTGTCGGCTGCCATTGGGCGCTCATCATTAGTTTCCTGTGTCATTCAGTCACATTTCAGTTACGCACGCACGCACGCACACACACACACACACACACACACACACACACACACACACACACACACACACACACACACACACACACACACACACACACACACACACACACTCACTCACTCACTCATTCAGACATTTAACATTTTATGACCATTTGTTTATTTGCCTCGCCATGTTGGCAGACATACTCCGTTTTGGGGTGTGTGCATGCTGGGTATGTTCTGGTTTCCACAACCCACCGAATGCTGACATGGATGACAGAATCCTTATCGTGCATATTTGATCTTCTGCGTGCTTATACACACGAAGGAATTTTAGGTACAAGCAGATCTGCACACATGTTGACCTGGGAGATGGAAAAACATCCACCCTTCACCATGACGTTGACCTGGGAGATGGAAAAACATCCACCCTTCACCATGACGTTGACCTGGGAGATGGAAAAACATCCACCCTTCACCATGACGTTGACCTGGGAGATGGAAAAACATCCACCCTTCACCATGACGTTGACCTGGGAGATGGAAAAACATCCACCCTTCACCATGACGTTGACCTGGGAGATGGAAAAACATCCACCCTTCACCATGACGTTGACCTGGGAGATGGAAAAACATCCACCCTTCACCATGACGTTGACCCGGGAGATGGAAAAACATCCACCCTTCACCATGACGTTGACCTGGGAGATGGAAAAACATCCACCCTTCACCATGACGTTGACCTGGGAGATGGAAAAACATCCACCCTTCACCATGACGTTGACCTGGGAGATGGAAAAACATCCACCCTTCACCATGACGTTGACCCGGGAGATGGAAAAACATCCACCCTTCACCATGACGTTGACCTGGGAGATGGAAAAACATCTACCCTTCACCATGACGTTGACCTGGGAGATGGAAAAACATCCACCCTTCACCATGACGTTGACCTGGGAGATGGAAAAACATCCACCCTTCACCATGACGTTACGTTGACCCGGGAGATGGGAAAACATCCACCCTTCACCATGACGTTGACCTGGGAGATGGGAAAACATCCACCCTTCACCATGACGTTGACCTGGGAGATGGAAAAACATCCACCCTTCACCATGACGTTGACCTGGGAGATGGAAAAACATCCACCCTTCACCATGACGTTGACCTGGGAGATGGAAAAACATCCACCCTTCACCATGACGTTGACCTGGGAGATGGAAAAACATCCACCCTTCACCATGACGTTGACCTGGGAGATGGAAAAACATCCACCCTTCACCATGACGTTGACCTGGGAGATGGAAAAACATCCACCCTTCACCATGACGTTGACCTGGGAGATGGAAAAACATCCACCCTTCACCATGACGTTGACCTGGGAGATGGAAAAACATCCACCCTTCACCATGACGTTGACCTGGGAGATGGAAAAACATCCACCCTTCACCATGACGTTGACCCGGGAGATGGAAAAACCTCCACCCTTCACCATGACGTTGACCTGGGAGATGGAAAAACATCCACCCTTCACCATGACGTTGACCTGGGAGATGGAAAAACATCCACCCTTCACCATAACGTTGACCTGGGAGATGGAAAAACCTCCTCGTGACCACCACCTGTGGGCGGGAAGGAGGTATCTGACAGAACTGATACCAGCACAACGACACTGCTGTTGATGTTCACAGCGATAATACATGTCCGTTTTGATGTTTGGTGTGTGTGATGGGAGCTGTTGATGTTAGCTGTTGATGTATGGTGTGTGTGATGGGAGCTGTTGATGTTTGGTGTGTGATGGGAGCTGTTGATGTTTGGTGTGTGTGATGGGAGCTGTTGATGTTTGGTGTGTTTGATGGGAGCTGTTGATGTTTGGTGTGTTTGATGGGAGCTGTTGATGTTTGGTGTGTGTGATGGGAGCTGTTGATGTTTGGTGTTTGATGGGAGCTGTTGATGTTTGGTGTGTGTGATGGGAGCTGTTGATGTTTGGTGTGTGTGATGAGAGCTGTTGATGTGTGGTGTGTGTGATGGGAGCTGTTGATGTATGGTGTGTGTGATGGGAGCTGTTGATGTTTGGTGTGTGTGATGGGAGCTGTTGATGTTTGGTGTGTGATGGGAGCTGTTGATGTTTGGTGTGTGTGATGGGAGCTGTTGATGTTTGGTGTGTTTGATGGGAGCTGTTGATGTTTGGTGTGTTTGATGGGAGCTGTTGATGTTTGGTGTGTGTGATGGGAGCTGTTGATGTTAGGTGTGTGATGGGAGCTGTTGATGTATGGTGTGTGTGATGGGAGCTGTTGATGTTTGGTGTGTGATGGGAGCTGTTGATGTTTGGTGTGTGATGGGAGCTGTTGATGTTTGGTGTGTGATGGGAGCTGTTGATGTTTGGTGTGTGATGGGAGCTGTTGATGTTTGGTGTGTGTGATGGGAGCTGTTGATGTTTGGTGTGTTTGATGGGAGCTGTTGATGTTTGGTGTGTTTGATGGGAGCTGTTGATGTTTGGTGTGTGTGATGGGAGCTGTTGATGTTAGGTGTGTGATGGGAGCTGTTGATGTATGGTGTGTGTGATGGGAGCTGTTGATGTTTGGTGTGTGATGGGAGCTGTTGATGTTTGGTGTGTGATGGGAGCTGTTGATGTTTGGTGTGTGTGATGGGAGTTGTTGATGTTTGGTGTGTGTGATGGGAGTTGTTGATGTTTGGTGTGGTGTGTGTGATGGGAGCTGTTGATGTATGGTGTGTGTGTGATGGGAGCTGTTAGAACTGACAGAACTGATACCAGCACAACGACACTGCTGTTGATGTTCACAGCGATAATACATGTCCGTTTTGATGTTTGGTGTGTGTGATGGGAGCTGTTGATGTTAGCTGTTGATGTATGGTGTGTGCGATGGGAGCTGTTGATGTTAGGTGTGTGATGGGAGCTGTTGATGTTTGGTGTGTGTGATGGGAGCTGTTGATGTTTGGTGTGTGATGGGAGCTGTTGATGTTTGGTGTGTGTGATGGGAGTTGTTGATGTGTGGTGTGTGTGATGGGAGCTGTTGATGTTTGCTGTTGATGTATGGTGTGTGTGATGGGAGCTGTTGATGTTAGGTGTGTGATGGGAGCTGTTGATGTTTGGTGTGTGTGATGGGAGCTGTTGATGTTTGGTGTGTGATGGGAGCTGTTGATGTTTGGTGTGTGATGGGAGCTGTTGATGTTTGGTGTGTGTGATGGGAGCTGTTGATGTTTGGTGTGTGTGATGGGAGTTGTTGATGTGTGGTGTGTGTGATGGGAGCTGTTGATGTTTGGTGTGTGTGATGGGAGTTGTTGATGTATGGTGTGTGTGATGGGAGCTGTTGATGTGTGGTGTGTGTGATGGGAGCTGTTGATGTTTGGTGTGTGATGGGAGCTGTTGATGTTTGGTGTGTGATGGGAGCTGTTGATGTTTGGTGTGTGTGATGGGAGTTGTTGATGTTTGGTGTGGTGTGTGTGATGGGAGCTGTTGATGTATGGTGTGTGTGTGATGGGAGCTGTTAGAACTGACAGAACTGATACCAGCACAACGACACTGCTGTTGATGTTCACAGCGATAATACATGTCCGTTTTGATGTTTGGTGTGTGTGATGGGAGCTGTTGATGTTAGCTGTTGATGTATGGTGTGTGTGATGGGAGCTGTTGATGTTAGGTGTGTGATGGGAGCTGTTGATGTTTGCTGTTGATGTATGGTGTGTGTGATGGGAGCTGTTGATGTTTGGTGTGTGTGATGGGAGTTGTTGATGTTTGGTGTGTTTGATGGGAGCTGTTGATGTTTGGTGTGTGATGGGAGCTGTTGATGTTTGGTGTGTGTGATGGGAGTTGTTGATGTTTGGTGTGTGTGATGGGAGCTGTTGATGTTTGGTGTGTGTGATGTGAGCTGTTGATGTATGGTGTGTGTGATGGGAGCTGTTGATGTTTGGTGTGTGATGGGAGCTGTTGATGTTTGGTGTGTGTGATGGGAGTTGTTGATGTTTGGTGTGGTGTGTGTGATGGGAGCTGTTGATGTTTGGTGTGTGTGATGGGAGCTGTTGATGTTAGGTGTGTGATGGGAGCTGTTGATGTTTGGTGTGTGATGGGAGCTGTTGATGTTTGGTGTGTGTGATGGGAGCTGTTGATGTATGGTGTGTGTGATGGGAGCTGTTGATGTGTGGTGTGTGATGGGAGCTGTTGATGTTTGGTGTTTGATGGGAGCTGTTGATGTGTGGTGTGTGTGATGGGAGCTGTTGATGTGTGGTGTGTGTGATGAGAGCTGTTGATGTTTGGTGTGTGTGATGGGAGCTGTTGATGTGTGGTGTGTGTGATGGGAGCTGTTGATGTGTGGTGTGTGTGATGGGAGCTGTTGATGTGTGGTGTGTGTGATGGGAGCTGTTGATGTTTGGTGTGTGATGGGAGCTGTTGATGTGTGGTGTGTGTGATGGGAGCTGTTGATGTTAGGTGTGTGATGGGAGCTGTTGATGTTTGGTGTGTGTGATGGGAGCTGTTGATGTGTGGTGTGTGTGATGGGAGCTGTTGATGTTTGGTGTGTGATGGGAGCTGTTGATGTGTGGTGTGTGTGATGGGAGCTGTTGATGTTTGGTGTGTGATGGGAGCTGTTGATGTGTGGTGTGTGTGATGGGAGCTGTTGATGTTTGGTGTGTGATGGGAGCTGTTGATGTGTGGTGTGTGTGATGGGAGCTGTTGATGTTTGGTGTGTGATGGGAGCTGTTGATGTGTGGTGTGTGTGATGGGAGCTGTTGATGTTTGGTGTGTGATGGAAGCTGTTGATGTTTGGTGTGTGTGATGGGAGCACCCAACAGCTGAGAACCAACTCCTGCACTCCAGTCACTGTGCTCACCACACCAGGCAGTCACACAACCAGCCACACCATTACATCTCGTACTTCCCTCAGTGAAAGAAATAAAAGAAAAAACAACAAAAAAACAAACAAAACCCAACAACAAAACACACACACACACACACACACACACACACACACACACACACACACACACCTCTTCCCCCTCACTCCTCCACCTACACAAAGAACAGATGGCTACTTAAACTAAAGAAAAACAACAAAAAACCCCCAAAAACCATCATACTGACGTGCACTGTCGGCCTCGTTACGAGAACAGGGCGAAACAAACCAAACCGAACAGCTGCCACATGACGGACAAGCAGTGATTACCGGCTGACTCTTCTTCCTTCCTACCTGCTGGGTTGTTATGTCATCACTTCGTCCTCGCTTCCACTGCCCCCCCCCCCCTCTCCTCCCCCCTCTACCCGCTCTCCCCCCTCCCCCAGGACAGGTCAGTGAGTCCAGGTTTGAAGGGAACACATGCAGTGTAGTGCTGTGTTCAGTGCCAGCACGCTTTTCTTCTTCTTGTTGCTGGGGTGCTGAGGTGTGGGTGTGGGTGTGGATGTGGGTGTGGGTGGGTGTGGGGGCAAACAGAGAGCTCTGGAAGTGAACTATGACTGTTACTTTGCAGAGAAAAGGGAAGCTGTGGGAATTACTGTTCATCAATTCAGGGAATGTGTTGGATAGTCCTGGATGAGAATTATGGTTCCGTTCATGTTTGGATGTTTGTGATTTTACGCTTCACACACACACACACACACACACACACACACACACACACACACACGAAAACGTCTGCTGTCCAAAGCGATTGAAAAAAGATGACACAGGAGAAAGAAAATAACGATGACACAGGAGGAGAAAGAAAACAACAATGACACAGGAGAAAGAAAACAACGATGACACAGGAGAAAGAAAACAACGATGACACAGGAGAAAGAAAACAGACCAATGACACAGGAGGAGAAAGAAAACAACGATGACACAGGAGAAAGAAAACAACGATGACACAGGAGAAAGAAAATAATGATGACACAGGAGAAAGAAAACACCGATGACACAGGAGAAAGCCGGGGTGACTGGGCAATACAAGCCTGCAGTTCAGTCACTAACCCAGATTTAAACAGGACCAGAAATGACCCCCCACCTTCCGCCCGCTTGACATCCCTGGGGGAATCCCATCGTGCAACACGTTAACCCTTCACTGACCGAAGCTTGGTGGTGCATGGTTCTCTGCTCCCCACCCATTCATTAAAGGGTTAAAGGAGCAATGTAGCGTGCTGGGGCCGTTTGGTTGGCTTTGTTCACTGTCACTGATGACGATCAATGCGGTTTTCAAGTCAAATATTTTTTGTAACTCATGAAGTCAGCTTTGACAGTGTCGATGACTGTCAGTCATGGAGGTTTCTTGCAGTTCATTTAAAGTAAGTTATTTTGTGTGTACAGATCTGGATACGTGTGTGCGAGTCAGTGAACGTGAGTAAGAGAGAGGAAAAAGTGCGATATAAGTCCCACGTACTGATCACGTTAAACTCGAGACAGGAAAAAGAGCGATATAATTATAAGTCCCACGTACTGATCACGTTAAACTCGAGACAGGAAAAAGAGCGATATAATTATAAGTCCCACGAACTGATCACGTTAAACTCGAGACAGGAAAAAGAGGGATATAATTATAAGTCCCACGAACTGATCACGTTAAACTCGAGACAGGAAAAAGAGGGATATAATTATAAGTCCCACGAACTGATCACGTTAAACTCGAGAGAGGAAAAAGAGGGATATAATTATAAGTCCCACGAACTGATCACGTTAAACTCGAGAGAGGAAAAAGAGCGATGTAATTATAAGTCCCACGAACTGATCACGTTAAACTGGAGACAGGAAAAACAGCGATGTAATTATAAGTCCCACGAACTGATCACGTTAAACTCGAGAGAGGAAAAAGAGCGATGTAATTATAAGTCGCACGTAGTGATCACGTTAAACTCCTCACCTCCGCACTCTACACTGGCTACCCATTGAAGCGAGAATCAAATACAAAGTTGCGTGTCTCTGCTATTCTGCTTTCCACTCCACATGACCTACATATATACACATCTTTCTGACCTTATCAGTGTTTACACTTCCTCAAGAAATCTCCGCTCTTCCTCTGTTACCTTTTGAAACTTCCTTGTGTCAATACAAGAACCTGTGATGAACGTTCTTTCTTCTTTGCTGCTCCTCACATCTGGAACAACCTTCCTCATCATATCCGTGCATCTGATTCTGTTTCTGCTTTTCGCTCATCACTAAAACTCATCTTTTAAAACCTATCTATAAGCACTCTCAGCTTCCTTCTTCTCCAACACCACCCACGTCAGCATGTGTGTAGAGTGGGAGAGGGAGAGTGTGTGAGTGTATGTGTGTGTATGTGTGTGTGTGTGGGTGGGTGGGGATTTATGTGACTTGTAATATTTTTCATTCATGTAAAACGCACTGAGCTCTTAGAGAGAAAGGGCGCTAAATAAATGTACATTATTATTATTATTATTATTATTATTATTATTATTATATATATTAATATATATCTGTGTGTGTGTGTGTGTGGGAGAGAGAGAGACAGAGAGAGAGAGAGAGAGAGACAGACAGACAGACAGACAGACAGACAGACAGACAGAGAGAGAGAACTCAAAACACTAACCGTTTTTCTTTTATTTAAGGATTAAGATTTGAGGCATGGCTATTTCTTCCAATCAGTCCACGTTACTACTCATAGTAACCATAGTAATCTGCACCATTACAGAGAGCGACAACACTGTATGAAGGGAAAGGAATCTCCGTGCACATAGACACACATGATGAAACACACACACACACACACACACACACACACACACACACACACACACACACACTGTGACCGTCTTTCTGTGTGGTGGTCATTTTCTCCTTGTCTTTCCTTCTTTGTTCTGTCTTTCCTTCTTTGTTCTGTCTTTCCTTCTTTGTTCTGTCTTTCCTTCTTTGTTCTGTCTTTCCCTCTTTGTTCTGTCTTTCCTTCTTTGTTCTGTCTTTCCTTCTTTGTTCTGTCTTTCCTTCTTTGTTCTGTCTTTCCTTCTTTGTTCTGTCTTTCTTTCTGTCAGTTCATTGTTCAGTTATGTCTTTTCGTGTTTTGTTGTTGTTTTTCCCCCAAAGATTGTTCTGTTTTGTCATTTCTTTCTGTCTGTATATCTCTGTCTTCCATTTCTTTCTGTCTGTTTATCTCTGTCTTCCATTTCTTTCTGTCTGTTTATCTCTGTCTTCCATTTCTTTCTGTCTGTATATCTCTGTCTTCCATTTCTTTCTGACTTGCTTTCTATCTCCTTTCTTTCTCTCTGTTTATCTCTGTCTTCCATTTCTTTCTGACTGTATATCTCTGTCTTCCATTTCTTTCTCTCTGTTTATCTCTGTCCTCCATTTCTTTCTGACTTGCTTTCTATCTCCTTTCTTTCTCTCTGTTTATCTCTGTCTTCCATTTCTTTCTGACTTGCTTTCTATCTCCTTTCTTTCTGTCTGTTTATCTCTGTCTTCCATTTCTTTCTGTCTGTTTATCTCTGTCTTCCATTTCTTTCTGTCTGTATATCTCTGTCTTCCATTTCTTTCTCTCTGTTTATCTCTGTCTTCCATTTCTTTCTGACTTGCTTTCTATCTCCTTTCTTTCTCTCTGTTTATCTCTGTCTTCCATTTCTTTCTGACTTGCTTTCTATCTCCTTTCTTTCTCTCTGTTTATCTCTGTCTTCCATTTCTTTCTCTCTGTTTATCTCTGTCTTCCATTTCTTTCTCTCTGTTTATCTCTGTCCTCCATTTCTCTCTGACTTGCTTTCTATCTCCCTGCCTTAACAGCACATCACTCAAACTTGCCTTTCTTTCTTTCTTTCTTTCTTTCTTTGTGTTTTCTTCCTGTCTTTCTTGCCAGGAAAGTAGATTATCGAAGTATTCCCGAGTTCTGTACACTGCATGTTGGCTGCCATTATTTTCAACTTTGCTGCAGTGTGTGTGTGTGTGTGTGTGTGTGTGTGTGTGTGTGTGTGTGTGTGTGTGTGTGTGTGTGTGTGTGTGTGTGTTCCATGTTACAAGTTGCCAGGAATTCACAATGCAGTGATATGATGCAGCCTCTGACAATGACAAACGGTCTGGTTCAATGAACATTTTCCACTCTCTGTCTCTCTCGGTCTGCCTCAAGTTGATTTCCGTCTGTCTCTGTCTGTACACCTCTCTCTCCTCTGTCTTCTCTTTCTCTCTCTGTCTATTTGTCTGTCTGTCTTTTTATGGTATCTGTTCCCCCGTCTCCCCCCCCCCCTCTCTCCCCTCTCTCCACATACACTCACTGTCTGCAGGCATGTTCTCTCTTCAGTTGTGATCTTCCACCAAGTGAATGAAGAGAACTGTGAAAGCTGCATCAGCCAGTGGGCCAGTTATCAGTGGAACCTGGCGGGACGGCTGTGTTCTGTGCTGCTGACTTGTCCTCACAAAGTCGTTATAGATGATGATCATTATCGGTCCTGACACAGTCGTTATAGATGATGATCATTGTCAGTCCTGACACAGTCGTTATAGATGATGATCATTATCAGTCCTGACACAGTCGTTATAGATGATGATCATTGTCAGTCCTGACACAGTCGTTATAGATGATGATCATTGTCAGTCCTGACACAGTCGTTACAGATGATGATCATTGTCAGTCCTGACACAGTCGTTATAGATGATGATCATTGTCAGTCCTGACACAGTCGTTATAGATGATTATCATTGTCAGTCCTCACAAAGTCGTTATAGATGATGATCATTATCGGTCCTGACACAGTCGTTATAGATGATGATCATTATCAGTCCTGACATAGTCGTTATAGATGATGATCATTATCAGTCCTGACATAGTCGTTATAGATGATGATCATTGTCAGTCCTGACATAGTCGTTATAGATGATGATCATTATCAGTCCTGACATCGTCGTTATAGATGATGATCATTATCAGTCCTGACATAGTCGTTATAGATGATGATCATTATCAGTCCTGACATAGTCGTTATAGATGATGATCATTATCAGTCCTGACATAGTCGTTATAGATGATGATCATTATCAGTCCTGACATAGTCGTTATAGATGATGATCATTATCAGTCCTGACATTGTTGTCATATAACAGATCATTATTTTCACTCCTAGCATTACTCGTTATAGATGATGATCATTATCAGTCCTGGCATATTTATCATAGATAATGATTATAATCAGTCCTGACATATTCATTACAGAAGATGATTATTATCATACCTGGCATAGTTATCACAGATGATGATTATTATCACTCCTGACATAGTAATTATAGATAATGATCATGAGTCACTCCTGACAGCTATTATAGATGATTATTATCAGTGCTGACAGTCATTATATATGATGATTATTACTAGTATCAGTCCTGACAGCTATTATATATGATGATTATTATCAGTGCTGACATAGTCATTATAGATGATGATTATCACTTCTGGCATAGTAATTATAAATGATGATTATTATCAGTTCTGACATAGTCATTATAGATGATTATTATTATCAGTGCGACATAGTCATTATAGA
>NC_134899.1:1229637-1234637 GCF_041734735.1 Babylonia areolata
CTCAAGGAGGCGTCACTGCGTTTGGACAAATTCATATACGCGACACCACATCTGCTAAGCAGATGCCTGACCAGCAGCGTAACCCAACGCGTTTAGTCAGGCCTTGAGAAAAAAAGATACATTGTATCCGCATGCACACAGAGTCATTCTGTGTTACGATTCTGGAGAAACAGCAAGACAAACAAACCATAACTGGCTGGATAGCATCAGATGCATGCATCTATCATGATTTATATAATCCATTTACAGTATATCCAGTGGGACCAACCCAGCTACACTCACACTCTTGTTCGTGCTGTTTCAGTTTCAGTTTCAGTTTCAAGGTGGTCTGAAAGCAATATGACTGATCGATAAATCGACGCTACACACAACTCCATGTGTTTTATTGACACCCAAACCCAACACATACACAGACACTACACACAACACCACGTGTTTTATTGACACCCAAACCCAACACATACACAGACACTACACACAACACCACGTGTTTTATTGACACCCAAACCCAACACATACACAGACACTACACACAACACCACGTGTTTTATTGACACCCAAACACAACACATACATAGACACTACACACCACACTACGTGTTTTATTGACACCCAAACCCAACACATACATAGACACTACACACAACACGACGTGTTTTATTGACACCCAAACCCAACACATACACAGACACTACACACAACACCACGTGTTTTATTGACACCCAAACCCAACACAGCAAATGCCTCACCTTCACATCACGTCACGGACGCTTTATTATATTTTGTATTGCGCGGAAGAAACAATGGTTACTCCTTTGAGCCAAACATATATGTTTATTCAGCAAATCCAACAACACGGCAATAACATGAACATTACGCACACACTGAGAATGGCTGATAACATAAGTGTGTGTGTGTGTGTGTGTGTGTGTGTGTGTGTGTGGCAAAACAGGCAGAGAAAACAGCAGGGGCACAGAGAGACAGAGAGAGAGAGAGAGGGGGGACAGAGAGGGGGGCGAGTGGGGGTTGGGGGTGGGGGGGGGGGGGGGGGGGTAAGAGAGCCAAAGGGAGAGACAGACGTATTTCAAGGTCACATGTTATCAATTTGCCACGTATGTGTCCATGTTTACAAAGTGCGAAAGATAAAAACATGGAGAAGAGAATGAGAGAGAAGAAGGAAGAGAGAAGAAGGAAGAACGTTCCAAAGCAGTGACTGACAGAGGAGGATGTGTCAGGATGTGTCAGGATGTGTCAGGATGTGTCAGGGTGTGTCAGGATGTGTCAGGATGTGTCAGGGTGTGTCAGGATGTGTCAGGGTGTGTCAGGATGTGTCAGGGTGTGTCAGGATGTGTCAGGATGTGTCAGGATGTGTCAGGAATTTCCTGTTGTTCTTCCCTCTGTCCTGTCCTTGATCGTCTTCTGTCTGTCTGTCTGTCTGTCTGTCTGTGCCTTCTTGTAAATGATCAGTCTGTATACACATGTGTCTCCTTGAAGAATGTATCGTGATGTGGTGTGTGTGTGTGTGTGTGTGTGTGTGTGTGTGTGTGTGTGTGTGTGTGTGTGTGTGTGTGTCTGTGTCTGTGTGTGTGCGTGCGTGTGTGTGCGTGTGTGTGTGTGTGTGTGTGTGTGTGTGTGTGTGTGTGTGTGTGTGTGAGAGAGAGAGAGAGAGAGAGAGAGAGAGAAAGAAAGATATATATATATATATATTAACTGAGGCAGAGGCAGATACAGACCCACATGTACCCACGCCCCCTCCCCCCCACACGCCCCCCCCCTCCCCCCACACACACAGAGTGGAGATGACAGGTTGTTTCATCATTCATTCAGAAAGGACAGGCACTGATGTCAACATGTCGGTCTGTCGGTCTGTCGGTCTGTCGGTCTGTCTGTCGGTCTGTCTGTCGGTCTTTCTTTCTTTCTTTCTTTATATTGTCTATCTATCTTTCTTTCTTTCCCATTTCCCTGAAACACAGAATGATACGTGATGCCACATATATCTTGAGTAATCTGACAAGATCGCCAACATTATTTGTAACGTACATGTGATACATTATGATATATGATAACTTGTGTCAGCTCTTGCACGTCAGAGAGAGAGAGAGAGAGAGAGAGAGAGAGAGAGAGATGGTGTGGGGGAGTGAGAGGGAGGGAGACAGAGACAGAGAACAGATAAGAGCAAACATGACCCGGGCACATGAACAAGCTCCATGCCCGGTCTACATCACTGTGTATCTCTGTGACGTCATTCTCTGACACTGATAGTCTCCAGTCTGCTGTCTGCAATCTGTCTGTGTGTCTGTCTGTCTGTCTGTCTGCTTTCCTGTCTGCCTGTCTGTCTGTGTGTCTGTCTGTGTGTCTGCTGTTTGTATATATAGATCTGTCTGTCTGTGTGTCTGTCTGTGTGTCTGTCTGTGTGTCTGCTGTTTGTATATAGATCTGTCTGCTTGCCTGTCTGCCTGCCTTCCTGTGTGCCTGTCTGTCTGTCTGTCTCTCCCCCCACCCCACTCTCTCTCTGTCATTCCCCCTTCTTCTGTCAACCTTAACCAGTATTGTCTTTCTCCATCTCTTGCTGTCTGCCTGCCTGCCTGTCTGTATGTCTGTCTGTCTGGAGTCAGGGTTAGGTCTGCCTGCCTGCCTGCCTGCCTGTCTGTCTGTCTGGAGTCAGGGTTAGATCTGCCTGCCTGCCTGTATGTCTGTCTGTCTGTCTGTCTGTCTGGAGTCAGGCTTAGGTCTGCCTGCCTGCCTGCCTGTCTGTATGTCTGTCTGTCTGTCTGGAGTCAGGGTTAGGTCTGCCTGCCTGTATGTCTGTCTGTCTGTCTGGAGACAGGGTTAGGTCTGCCTGCCTGTATGTCTGTCTGTCTGTCTGGAGTCAGGGTTAGGTCTGCCTGCCTGTATGTCTGTCTGTCTGTCTGGAGTCAGGGTTAGGTCTGCCTGCCTGTCTGTCTGTCTGTCTGTCTGGAGTCAGGGTTAGGTCTGCCTGCCTGCCTGTATGCCTGTCTGTCTGTCTGGAGTCAGGGTTAGGTCTGCCTGCCTGTCTGTATGTCTGTCTGTCTGGAGTCAGGGTTAGGTCTGCCTGCCTGCCTGTCTGTCTGTCTGTCTGTCTGTCTGGAGTCAGGGTTAGGTCTGCCTGCCTGTATGTCTGTCTGTCTGGAGTCAGGGTTAGGTCTGCCTGCCTGCCTGTCTGTCTGTCTGTCTGTCTGGAGTCAGGGTTAGGTCTGCCTGCCTGCCTGCCTGTCTGTCTGTCTGTCTGGAGTCAGGGTTAGGTCTGCCTGCCTGTATGTATGTCTGTCTGTCTGGAGTCAGGGTTAGGTCTGCCTGCCTGCCTGTATGTCTGTCTGTCTGGAGTCAGGGTTAGGTCTGCCTGCCTGTATGTATGTCTGTCTGTCTGGAGTCAGGGTTAGGTCTGCCTGCCTGCCTGTATGTCTGTCTGTCTGGAGTCAGGGTTAGGTCTGCCTGCCTGTATGTCTGTCTGTCTGTCTGGAGTCAGGGTTAGGTCTGCCTGCCTGCCTGTATGCCTGTCTGTCTGTCTGGAGTCAGGGTTAGGTCTGCCTGCCTGCCTGTATGTCTGTCTGTCTGTCTGGAGTCAGGGTTAGGTCTGCCTGCCTGCCTGTATGTCTGTCTGTCTGTCTGTCTGTCTGGAGTCAGGGTTAGGTCTGCCTGCCTGTCTGTATGTCTGTCTGTCTGGAGTCAGGGTTAGGTCTGCCTGCCTGCCTGTCTGTATGTCTGTCTGGAGTCAGGGTTAGGTCTGCCTGTCTGTATGCCTGTCTGTCTGGAGTCAGGGTTAGGTCTGCCTGCCTGCCTGCCTGTATGTCTGTCTGTCTGGAGTCAGGGTTAGGTCTGCCTGTCTGCCTGTATGTCTGTCTGTCTGTCTGTCTGGAGTCAGGGTTAGGTCTGCCTGCCTGCCTGTATGTCTGTCTGTCTGTCTGGAGTCAGGGTTAGGTCTGCCTGCCTGTCTGTCTGTCTGTATGCCTGTCTGTCTGGAGTCAGGGTTAGATCTGCCTGTCTGTCTGTCTGTCTGTCTGCCTGCCTGTCTGCCTGTCTGTCTGGAGTCAGGGTTAGGTCTGCCTGCCTGCCTGTATGTCTGTCTGTCTGTCTGGAGTCAGGGTTAGGTCTGCCTGCCTGCCTGTCTGTCTGTCTGTCTGTCTGGAGTCAGGGTTAGGTCTGCCTGCCTGCCTGTCTGTCTGTCTGTCTGTCTGGAGTCAGGGTTAGGTCTGCCTGCCTGCCTGTATGTCTGTCTGTCTGTCTGGAGTCAGGGTTAGGTCTGCCTGCCTGTATGTCTGTCTGTCTGTCTGTCTGTCTGTCTGTCTGGAGTCAGGGTTAGGTCTGCCTGCCTGTCTGTCTGTCTGTCTGTCTGGAGTCAGGGTTAGGTCTGCCTGCCTGCCTGTATGTCTGTCTGTCTGTCTGGAGTCAGGGTTAGGTCTGCCTGTATGTATGTCTGTCTGTCTGGAGTCAGGGTTAGGTCTGCCTGCCTGTCTGTCTGTCTGTCTGTCTGGAGTCAGGGTTAGGTCTGCCTGCCTGCCTGTATGTCTGTCTGTCTGTCTGGAGTCAGGGTTAGGTCTGCCTGCCTGTATGTCTGTCTGTCTGTCTGTCTGGAGTCAGGGTTAGGTCTGCCTGCCTGTATGTCTGTCTGTCTGGAGTCAGGGTTAGGTCTGCCTGCCTGTATGTCTGTCTGTCTGTCTGGAGTCAGGGTTAGGTCTGCCTGCCTGCCTGTCTGTCTGTCTGTCTGTCTGTCTGTCTGTCTGGAGTCAGGGTTAGGTCTGCCTGCCTGTATGTCTGCCTGCCTGCCTGTATGTCTGTCTGTCTGTCTGTCTGTCTGTATGTCTGTCTGTCTGGAGTCAGGGTTAGGTCTGCCTGCCTGCCTGTATGTCTGCCTGCCTGCCTGCCTGTATGTCTGTCTGTCTGGAGTCAGGGTTAGGTCTGCCTGCCTGCCTGTATGTCTGTCTGTCTGTCTGTCTGTCTGGAGTCAGGGTTAGGTCTGCCTGCCTGTCTGTATGTCTGTC
>NC_134899.1:1244637-1269637 GCF_041734735.1 Babylonia areolata
AGTCAGGCACAAAGCCCTGGTCTGTGCAGATGGATCCTTCAGTCAGACAGCAAAGCCCTTGTCTCTAAATGGATCCTTCAGTCAGACAGCAAAGCCCTGGTCTCTAAATGGATCCTTCAGTCAGACAGCAAAGCCCTGGTCTCTAAATGGATCCTTCAGTCAGGCACAAAGCCCTGGTCTGTGCCAATGGATCCTTCAGTCAGACAGCAAAGCCCTGGTCTCTAAATGGATCCTTCAGTCAGACAGCAAAGCCCTGGTCTGTGCCAATGGATCCTTCAGTCAGACAGCAAAGCCCTGGTCTCTAAATGGATCCTTCAGTCAGACAGCAAAGCCCTGGTCTGTGCAGATGGATCATTCATTCAAGCAGCAGGCAGCTGTACAAAAGCCGTGACCACAGGCACTGGTGGTGCTTCAGTGATACTCTCCTCTTTGGAACACAGGCCTGCAGCTGTATATATGGACTCCTCCCTTCAACAGCAGGTTATGTTAATTCAGGCAGGATTCAAAGACATATATCTCTTCCAAGTTCTGTTCAGACAGGCAGGGTTTAAAGGCAGCCCATCCAAGTTCTATTCAGACAGGCAGGGTCTACAGGCAGCCCATCCAAGTTCTGTTCAGACAGGCAGGGTTTAAAGGCAGCCCATCCAAGTTCTATTCAGACAGGCAGGGTTTAAAGGCAGCCCATCCAAGTTCTATTCAGACAGGCAGGGTTTAAAGGCAGCCCATCCAAGTTCTGTTCAGACAGGCAGGGTCTACAGGCAGCCCATCCAAGTTCTATTCAGACAGGCAGGGTTTAAAGGCAGCCCATCCAAGTTCTGTTCAGACAGGCAGGGTTTAAAGGCAGCCCATCCAAGTTCTATTCAGACAGGCAGGGTTTAAAGGCAGCCCATCCAAGTTCTGTTCAGACAGGCAGGGTCTACAGGCAGCCCATCCAAGTTCTATTCAGACAGACAGGTCCACAGCTACCCCACACCCACCTGTGTCTTGAAGGAGACCAGGCACAGAGAGAAACCTGTCACCACCTGTCACTGACACTCAAAGGTCGGGTGGAAAGCTCCACCCGGTTAATTACTTTAGATTCAAAAGGAAAGGTGCTGGGTGGTGGGGGGGGGGAGTAGTTGTATTGTTGTTGGTATTGCTCCACACCCACACCCCCACCCCCACCCCACCCAGACTTTGACACACAGCCGACAGACCTGGAGGAATCTGGTGAACAGTTGTGTGTAGTGCCCCATGACGTCACGGAGTTGAGGGAAAAGAAAACCCACACCCACCCTGTGCCCGCTGGCCAATCAGAACTCACTGTATGCCTGCTGGCCAATCAGAACTCACACCCTCTCCCTACTGGCCAATTAACGGTGTTGATTCAGACAGGGTGGGAGCGGGCACAACAATAGTGACACACCCTCCACCTCCCTCCACAGAATGCAGGTCAGTTTTTTGCCCGGAGCGAAAGACGTTCACACTGCTGACTGATTTCATCCGTCACCCCACCCTCCTCACACACACACATACACACACACACACACACACACACACACACACACACACATACTCGCGCGCTCGCGCACACACTCACGCACACTGTCCCAACATTCACCTCTCCTCTATTGCCCACCCCTCCTCCCTACACCCCCCCGCCCATACCCCCACCTCCCCCGCAGGCACCAAGCTACCCCCCTTCCCACCCCTCACCCTGTTTGCCATTCAGCGATGTCACTCACTGTTGTTGTTCACCCCCCCCCCCTCACCCCCACTCCCCCCCCCAACCCCTCACCCCCACTCCCCTCCCCCCCTCCACCCCCACTCCCCTCCCCCCACTCCCCCCCCCCACTCCCCTCCCCCCCACTCCCCCCCCACTCCCCCCCCCACTCCTACCCCGTGACTCTGAGCCACTCTTTTTCTCCTTGTCCCAGGGGATACAGCTCCATCTGGTGACAGCTCGGGACCGCCATCCTTCAGTTTGTGCCGTGTGTCCATCCTCTTCCTCCATGCCTCGTCCGGCAGTTGATCCCTGTTCACCACCACGTGTTGCCGACTGAACACACTGCTGGGACGTGCTGCCGACTGAACACACTGCTGGGACAGTGAACACACAGTGAACACACAGTGAACGCACAACGCCCGCCGCCACTCTGCTCACAGGCCGTGGACAGTGAAAACAGTACGTTGATAAAAGCTGAACAACTGGTATTTGAAGCAGAACGCTGGTCAATGGCTCAGCTCAAAGACCGTGATGTTTAAAACTGAGAACGCTCGTGGAACTGGAAGCTGGGCAGAGACAACGGATGTTTAAAGCAGAACACCGGTGAAAGGTGAAGTGGATATTTCACAGACCTCTTCTTGTCAACTTTCTGTGACCCATTTCTGCAGAGCTCATCACCGGAAAAACCAGGTCAGTACGTACAATGGATATGGTGTAGTGGTATGACTGACCAATGGTCTACAGTGGACAGGGTGTACAGGTATGACTGACCGATGGCCTACAGTGGACAGGGTGTACAGGTATGACTGACCAATGGTCTACAGTGGACAGGGTGTACAGGTATGACTGACCGATGGTCTACAGTGGTTAGGGTGTACAGGTATGACTGACCGATGGCCTACAGTGGACAGGGTGTACAGGTATGACTGACCAATGGTCTACAGTGGACAGGGTGTACAGGTATGACTGACCAATGGTCTACAGTGGACAGGGTGTACAGGTATGACTGACCGATGGTCTACAGTGGACAGGGTGTACAGGTATGACTGACCGATGGTCTACAGTGGGTAGGGTGTACAGGTATGACTGACCAATGGTCTACAGTGGACAGGGTGTACAGGTATGACTGACCAATGGTCTACAGTGGACAGGGTGTACAGGTATGACTGACCGATGGTCTACAGTGGGTAGGGTGTACAAGTATGACTGACCGATGGTCTACAGTGGACAGGGTGTAGTGGTATGACTGACCAATGGTCTACAGTGGACAGGGTGTAGTGGTATGACTGACCAATTGTCTCCAGTGGACAGGGTGTACAGGTATGACTGACCGATGGTCTACAGTCGACAGGGTGTACAGGTATGACTGACCGATGGTCTACAGTGGGTAGGGTGTACAAGTATGACTGACCGATGGTCTACAGTGGACAGGGTGTAGTGGTATGACTGACCAATGGTCTACAGTGGACAGGGTTTAGTGGTATGACTGACCAATGGTCTACAGTGGACAGGGTTTAGTGGTATGACTGACCAATGATCAACAGTGGACAGGGTGTACAGGTATGACTGACCAATGGTCTACAGTGGACAGGGTGTACAGGTATGACTGACCGATGGTCTGCAGTGGACAGGGTGTAGAGGTATGACTGACCGATGGTCTACAGTGGGTAGGGTGTACAGGTATGACTGACCGATGGTCTACAGTGGACAGGGTGTACAGGTATGACTGACCGATGGTCTACAGTGGGTAGGGTGTACAAGTATGACTGACCGATGGTCTACAGTGGACAGGGTGTAGTGGTATGACTGACCAATGGTCTACAGTGGACAGGGTTTAGTGGTATGACTGACCAATGGTCTACAGTGGACAGGGTGTACAGGTATGACTGACCAATGGTCTACAGTGGACAGGGTGTACAGGTATGACTGACCGATGGTCTACAGTGGGTAGGGTGTACAGGTATGACTGACCAATGGTCTACAGTGGACAGGGTTTAGTGGTATGACTGACCAATGATCAACAGTGGACAGGGTGTACAGGTATGACTGACCGATGGCCTACAGTGGACAGGGTGTACAAGTATGACTGACCAATGGCCTACGGTCGACAGGGTGTACAAGTATGACTGACCAATGATCAACAGTGGACAGGGTGTACAGGTATGACTGACCGATGGCCTACAGTGGACAGGGTGTACAAGTATGACTGACCAATGGTCTACAGTGGACAGGGTGTACAGGTATGACTGACCAATGGTCTACAGTGGACAGGTGGTAGGGTGTCGTGACGTTACAAGTGTTGTGGATGACGCAACAGCTGTGTGGTGACGCAACACGTGTTGTGGATGACGCAACACCATGACAGACATCATCACCATAACGTGTGACAGCAGGTGCTGTTGGCTTGAGGAATGTGACAGGTCATCGACCGACACTGACAGCTGTGTACAGCGTGTCCTTGTTGTCCTCTGTACTGTGCACAGTGTGTCCTTGTTGTCCTCTGTACTGTGTACAGCGTGTCCTTGTTGTCCTCTGTACTGTGTACAGCGTGTCCTTGTTGTCCTCTGTACTGTGCACAGTGTGTTTCAGTTTCAGTATAGACTTTTATTGCTCTCCCCCCTCCTAACACACACACACACACACAGCCTTCAACTTTCCACCTTTACAGTCTGTTCAATACACTGTGACGCCGAGAAAAGGTGGTGCCGTTAAAACCCATTGGTGGGTTTCTGGCCAGACTGACCAAACAACGATGAGGAAACTGTGTGAAGCCATGACAGGGAGTCACGTGGGCGAGGTGTGGACAGACATCAGAGTGATGTGCTCTTTGTGTTTTCAGTGCCCTGGTCATGTTTGGATTTTCCTTGTCACTTGCATGGGTGCCACTTAGCGGGGTGGGGGTTGGAGTGGGGGTGGGGGGTGTCATGGTCAATGAGTGCCAGGTATGGGGAATGAGGGAAAGAGACAGGGGTGTTGTGTGTTGGATCCTGTGATCATCTGCCACGCAGACAAGTACACGTCTCCATCAGCAGACCCATCCACCCAGTGACATGTGTTGATATAAACAAAGTATGTACGTGTTCTCTTCTGTGTTTTCCGCCCTTCCTTCCTGTGTGATGTCAGTTGTCAGGAAACAACAACAGGCTCCGTCACTGGTCGTGTCTCTCCGCGAAAGACACCCCCCTCCTCATCACCCCCCCCCCCCCGCCCCCACGTCCCCCCACCCTACCCCCCTGCTGTTGTCCTGACAGCAGCCTTGCTGTGCTGTCTGCATGTGATAGGAACACGTTGTTGTTTCAGGTCCGTCCAGGATGGAACCTGGTCATGATCAGTTCTGCAGTGTAGTCATGGTGCCTGCAGGACTTCAGTGCCCCCCTCCCCCCTCCCACCCCGCCCTCTACCCCCCCTCCTCCTTTTCTCCTCCTCCTCCTCCTCCTCCTCCTCCTCCAATTCTTTCTTCTTTTGTCGCTGTCTTGTTGCCATCCCTGTCCTCATTTCTCCCTGTCTTGTGTGGTTCACCTTCATGACGTCACCAATGTAAGGTTTTGTGCATTAACCTTTGTCACCAATGTAAAGTTTGGTGCATTAACCTTTGTCACCAATGTAAAGCTTGGTGCATTATCCTTTGTCACCAATATAAAATTTGGTGCATTAACCATTGTCTCCAATGTAAAGCTTGGTGCATTAACCATTGTCACCAATATAAAATTTGGTGCATTAACCATTGTCTCCAATGTAAAGCTTGGTGCATTATCCTTTGTCAGCAATATAAAATTTGGTGCATTAACCATTGTCTCCAATGTAAAGCTTGGTGCATTATCCTTTGTCAGCAATATAAAATTTGGTGCATTAACCATTGTCACCAATGTAAAGCTTGGTCCATTAACCATTGTCTCCAATGTAAAGCTTGGTGCATTATCCTTTGTCACCAATATAAAATTTGGTGCATTAACCATTGTCACCAATGTAAAGCTTGGTGCATTATCCTTTGTCAGCAATATAAAATTTGGTGCATTAACCATTGTCTCCAATGTAAAGTTTGGTGCATTAACCATTGTCTCCAATGTAAAGTTTGGTGCATTAACCTTTGTCACCAATGTAAAGCTTGGTTCATTAACCATTGTCTCCAATGTAAAACTAGGTTCATTAACCATTGTCTCCAATATAAAACTTGGTGCATTAACCATTGTCTCCAATGTAAAACTTGGTTCATTAACCATTGTCACCAATGTAAAGCTTGATTCATTAACCATTGTCTCCAATGTAAAACTTGGTTCATTAAGCATTGTCTCCAATGTAAAGCTTGGTGCATTAACCATTGTCTCCAATGTAAAGCTTGGTGCATTAACCTTTGTCTCCAATATAAATCTTGGTGCATTAACCATTGTCTCCAATGTAAAGCTTGGTGCATTAACCATTGTCTCCAATGTAAAGCGTGGTGCATTAACCTTTTTCGAGACCACAGGATACTGATAGCTTTGATCTGGCTGCTGGCAGGGCCGGTGACGAAAGGCATTGTCAGGTTTTTAATCTGAAAGTGAGTCGGCACGATCAACTTGCCGTGTCTCGGGTTCAGATTCTGTGAAACCCGGTGGCGTTTGTTTCAACACACAGGCCTTCACGTCAGATGTCAGTTAGGTTTTTAACATTAAACATTATAGTCGCAGTCATTTCAGCCTGTTACTCGTTCGGTTTTGAAATGTTGTTGCAGTATAGATATCAGTATATCTATCGGTCTGTCTGTCTATAGATATCAATATATCTATCAGTCTGTCTGTCTATAGATATCAATATATCTGTCTATAGATATCAGTATATCTATCTGTCTGTCTGTCTATAGATATCAATATATCTGTCTGTCTGTCTATCTATCTGGCTATCTGGCTGGCTGTCTGTCTCTCCTTCTGGCTGTCTATCTGTCTGTCTGTCTGTCTGTCCGTGTATCTATCTACAATTGTGCCCCTCATGCCTTCACCCCGACCAGGAAAAAAATAGCGCACACAGACACACAGACACACAGACACACATAGACACACACAGACAGACATAGACACACATAGACACACATAGACACACACAGACAGACATAGACACACACAGACAGACATAGACACACATAGACACACACAGACACACACAGACAGACACTACCAAACACACACCACTCATTCATAGTCCCATATTGTCTCTACTATGATCTTCACTGATTGACCATCTCTATAGATGCTCTCTCTCTCTGCACCTGCACCATAGTCACTCTGCACTCCGCAGTCCTGTCTCTCTTGACACTCTGTACCTACCGTCACACTTAGACACTCTCTCCTCGCATCCTGCACACTCTGCATAGACCTTCACTGTCATCACATGTCCTCTACGTCACCTGTACTCCTCTGTCAGTCCTGTCACTCTCTAGTCATTCACTAGTCCTCATCTGTCATGTTCAGACCGATCATCTCTAGACTCACAGACCTCTAGACACCATAGCACCATAGTACTCCTGACTCTCTCAGTCAGTCTCTGTCTCTCATAGACATAGTCACCTGTCCTCATGTACTCACTCTGCATCCATAGACACTCTGTACACACTCGACACACATAGACTCACACATACTCACATAGATCACTCTAGACATCCCAGTACACCTGATCCTCGACCTCTCAGACACACTGTCTACTACTGCATGTCTCCTTCTCATGTCTCTCTGACACCTGTCATTCACTGACTCCCTGTCATTCATCTCAGTCCTCTGTCCTACCGCATCACTGTCCTCTACACACACAGCATCCACAGCTCTGCTCATGAAACATAGACACACATAGACACACACAGACACACATAGACACACACAGACACACATAGACACACACAGACACACACAGACACACACAGACACACAGACACACACAGACACACATAGACACACATAGACACACACAGACACACATAGACACACACAGACACACATAGACACACACAGACACACACAGACACACATAGACACACACAGACACACACAGACACACATAGACACACATAGACACACACAGACACACATAGACACACACAGACACACACAGACACACATAGACACACACAGACACACATAGACACACACAGACACACAGACAGACATAGACACACACAGACAGACATAGACACACACAGACAGACACGTACCACCCCCACCCCCTCTCTTCTCTCGTCCCCTTATTTGTCTTTCTCTCTATCTGTCTCTGATTGTCTTTCTCTCTCTCTGTGTCATGTCTCTGTCTGTCTCTGTCTCTCTGTCTCTCTCTGTCATGTCTCTGTCTGTCTCTGTCTCTCTGTCTCTCTCTGTCATGTCTCTGTCTCTCTCACACACACAGCATCCACAGTCTCTGCTGTCTGATTGGTTTAAACAGTATTTTATTTGGAACATGTCACAATACAACACAGATATCGATGAACAGGACAACAAGAAAATCTTATATAAAGTCCTGTCCTGACACATGTACATACGGAATATGTGACGGATGTCATCATAACTAGAAGTTAAGGCGTGAACATACAACTAAGCTGAGATATAAATAAAGTGAAGAAAATGACTAATAAACGAGTGGTGGAGGAAGAAGTCAATGGAGAGAGAACGACAGGCATCAACGCTGACTGGCTCGGCGCTGTGTGATGAAGGGTCACGTGACGAAGCTAGGTGGCGCTGTCAGACTGACGTCATTGTTGTGTGCTGCCCTGTGCTCTGGCCGGCATGTTGCCATGGGAACGTGAATCAGCAGTTTGCTGTGGCCCTGACTGGGTCCTGTTCCTATGTAGTGTTGTGTTGTGTTGTGTTGTGTTGTGTTGTGTTGTGTTGTGTTGTGTCGTGTTGTGTCGTGTTGTGTCGTGTTGTGTTGTGTCGTGTTGTGTTGTGTCGTGTTGTGTTGTGTTGTGTTGTGTCGTGTTGTGTTGTGTTGTGTTGTGTTGTGTTGTGCCGTGTTGTGTTGTGTCGTGTTGTGTCGTGTTGTGTTGTGTCGTGTTGTGTCGTGTTGTGTTGTGTTGTGTTGTGTTGTGTTGTGTTGTGCCGTGTTGTGCCGTGTTGTGTTGTGTTGTGTTGTGTTGTGCCGTGTTGTGCCGTGTTGTGTTGTGTTGTGTTGTGTTGTGTCGTGTTGTGTCGTGTTGTGTTGTGTTGTGTTGTGTTGTGTTGTGTTGTGCCGTGTTGTGTTGTGTTGTGTTGTGTTGTGTTGTGTTGTGCCGTGTTGTGTCGTGTTGTGCCGTGTTGTGTTGTGTTGTGTTGTGTTGTGTTGTGCCGTGTTGTGTCGTGTTGTGTTGTGTTGTGTTGTGTTGTGTTGTGCCGTGTTGTGCCGTGTTGTGTTGTGTCGTGTTGTGTTGTGTTGTGTTGTGTTGTGTTGTGTCGTGTTGTGTCGTGTTGTGCCGTGTTGTGTTGTGTTGTGTTGTGTTGTGTTGTGTTGTGTTGTGTAGTGTTGTGTTGTGCCGTGTTGTGCCGTGTTGTGTTGTGTTGTGTTGTGCCGTGTTGTGCCGTGTTGTGTTGTGTTGTGTTGTGTTGTGTTGTGTTGTGTTGTGTAGTGTTGTGTTGTGCCGTGTTGTGCCGTGTTGTGCCGTGTTGTGTTGTGTCGTGTTGTGCCGTGTTGTGCCGTGTTGTGTTGTGTTGTGTTGTGCCGTGTTGTGCCGTGTTGTGTTGTGTTGTGTTGTGTTGTGTCGTGTTGTGTTGTGTTGTGCCGTGTTGTGTTGTGTTGTGTTGTGTTGTGTTGTGTCGTGTTGTGTTGTGTTGTGTTGTGTTGTGTTGTGTTGTGTTGTGTTGTGTAGGATGGTATGGTATGGTCCTACCCCTGTGTAGCTGGCCGCATCGAATCGTGTGTTTTACCATGGTATTGTATAGTGCGGCATGGTATAGTATAGTATGGTATGGTATCGTAAAGCACCGTATTGTGTTGTATTTGATTGCCTCGCAGAGTAACGTATCGCATTGCTGTGGATCGTATCGTGTTGTATCGTGTAGTGTTGTATCGTGTAGTGTCGTATCGTGTAGTGTCGTATCGTGTCATATCGTGTAGTGTCGTGTAGTGTCATATCGTGTTGTATCGTGTAGTATCGTGTAGTGTCGTATCGTGTCATATTGTGTAGTGTCGTATCGTGTAGTGTTGTATCGTGTAGTTTTGTAACGTGTAGTTTTGTATCGTGTAGTGTCGTGTTGTGTTGTATCGTGTTGTGTTGTATAGTGTGGTGTCGTGTTGTGTTGTGTTGTATCGTGTAATGTCGTGTTGCGTTGTGTTGTGTTGTGTCGTGTTGTGTTAGATCGTATTGTGTTGTATAGTGTGGTGTCGTGTTGTGTTGTGTTGTGTTGTGTTGTGTTGTGTTGTATCGTATCGTGTGGTGTCGTGTTGTGTTGTATCGTGTGGTGTCGTGTTGTGTTGTGTTGTGTTGTGTTGTATCGTGTGGTGTCGTGTTGTGTTGTGTTGTGTTGTGTTGTATCGTGTGGTGTCGTGTTGTGTTGTATAGTGTGGTGTCGTGTTGTGTTGTGTTGTGTTGTATCGTGTGGTGTCGTGTTGTGTTGTGTTGTGTTGTATCGTATCGTGTGGTGTCGTGTTGTGTTGTATCGTGTAGTGTTGTATTGTATAGTGTCGTGTAGTGTTGTATTGTGTTGTATCGTGTAGTGTCGTGTTGTGTTGTGTTGTATCGTGTAGTGTCGTGTTGTATCGTGTAGTGTTGTGTTGTGTTGTATCGTGTAGTGTCGTGTTGTATCGTGTAGTGTTGTGTTGTGTTGTATCGTGTAGTGTCGTGTTGTATCGTGTAGTGTTGTGTTGTGTTGTATCGTGTAGTGTCGTGTTGCGTTGTATCGTGTAGTGTCGTGTTGCGTTGTATCGTGTAGTGTCGTGTTGCGTTGTATCGTGTAGTGTTGTGTTGCGTTGTATCGTGTAGTGTCGTGTTGCGTTGTATCGTGTAGTGTCGTGTTGCGTTGTATCGTGTAGTATCGTGTTGCGTTGCATCGTGTAGTGTCGTGTTGCGTTGTATCGTGTAGTGTGGTATGGTGTGTGTGTGTGTGTGTGTGTGTGTGTGTGTGTGTGTGTGTGTGTGTGTGTGTGTGTGTGTGTGTGTGTGAGTTGAAAGAAGCACCATCGCTTGTTGCAGAAATGATTTTTCTCATTCTTTCTTTCTTCCTTCCTTCCTTCCTTTCCTTCCTTTCTTTCTTTTCTTTTCTCTCTCGTTACAACCTCCAGCACCCGAGGCAAAGGGGGAAACCCCCACAGACATGTGATAAAACGACACACGATACTGGTAATGTCAAACACACGTGGTGAGAGAGAGAGAGAGAGAGAGAGAGAGTTGTGAGATACATACACGTGCCAAGTAAAAGTGCAAGCATGCACGAACGCTGAACGTCCATTGACGAAACGCTCAGGCTTCCACTGGTTCTCCTTGGGGCTTGAAGGCGTGTTCTCAGTCTGTCTGTCTGTCTGTGTCTGTACGCGTGTTCTCTGTCTGTGTCTGTCTGTCTGTGTCTGTCTGTCTGTTTCTGTCTGTCTGTGTCCGTCTGTCTCTGTCAGTCAGTCTGTCTCTGTCTGTCTATATCTGTCCGTCTCTATCTGTCTCTGTCTGTTTGTCTCTCTGTCTGTCTGTCAGTCTGTCAGTTTGTCTCTGTCTGTCTGTCTGTGTCTGTCTGTCAGTCTCTGTCTGTCTGTCTCTGTCAGTCTGTTTCTGTCTGTCTGTCTGTGTCTGTCTGTCTGTGTCTGTCTGTCTGTCTCTCTGCCTCTGTCTGTTTCTGTCTGTCAGTCTGTCTGTCTGTATCTCTCTGTCTGTGTCTGTCTGTCTCTCTGTCTGTCTGTCTGTGTCTGTCTCTCTGTCTGTCTGTCTGTCTCACATTGATGCAAGTAAACACTTGCATGTATGTGCACACACACAGACACAGACACACACACACACAGACACACACAGAGATACACACACACACACACACACACACACACACACACACAGAGTGAACACACACACACACACACACACACACACACACACAGAGTGAACACACACACAGTGAACACACACACACACACACACACACACACACACACACACACACACACACACACACAGAGTGAACACACACACACACACACACACCACCACCAGTACAGCTTCAACAGAAAGCAGTGAAAGAAAACGTCCAACACTGTCTGTCTGGCGCAGAAAACACTACAGGAACCCCTGCACCTCCGCTGCTTGCCAGTGCTGGAAACACACACACACACACGCACACACACACACACACACACACACGCACGCACGCACGCACGCACACGCACACACACACACACACACACACACACACACACGCCCGCCCGCACGCACACACTCTCTCCCCTCCTCCCCTCCAGAGAAAAGTGGATAGAAACTCCGAGTCATTCACTTCCCGCCCACCCCCCCCGCCCCCTCTCGCAGTGTGTTTTTACCAGCTGGCGGCTTCGTCAGTCGGTGAGTGACGGTGAGTTATTACCTGTACGTCAGTGAGCTACACGACTCAGTGTGTCAGCTGCTCGGGGTGAGGGGTCAAAGGTTATGACCTGTAAAACAGCTCTTTGCCTTGCCGCGGGAAGTTGTAACGTTGTTGTCCCAGTTGGAGCACTTGTAGACCCCAGCTGTTGTGGGGGCGAAGCTGACTTTCTTTTCAATTCATTATTTTTTAAGATTGTTTTCATTGACATTTGTGAATAAGTGCAGTTTGTTTCTGTTTTTTTAGGGGGGTATTTTTTAAACCACCACTGCCGCCATAGTTGGACGTGTGTGTGACGGTGGTAGAGATTTCGCCGTGCTGCTTGTGGAGAGCCGGGACAGTGCTGTGTTGTGTGGCTGGTAGTGTGCTGCAGGGGGAAGGTGGAGTGTGTTGGGCTGGAGTTTCTTTCCGGACAGAACAAAGGAGGCGGGCTATACTTGGCGCTGACGACATGGGAAGCTGTTTGGAGGAAAGGTCTGGGCTGTGTGTGTGTGTGTGTGTGCGTGCTGTTGTTGGGGCTGTTTTTGTTGTTGTTTGAGCCATGGAGTAGTTGTTGCTGCTGACGAATCTGTGCCATGCCTGCAGGTGCCCTGCTGTTGGAGATATGGGGTGAAGTGTGCGCGTGGCGTGTGGGTGGTGGGGTTAGGAATGGAGAGGGGTGGTGAGGGGTGGGGTGGGGGTGGGGGACTTGTCTGTGCGCACGTGTGTGTGTGTGTGTGTGTGTGTGTGTGTGTGTGTGTGTGTGTGTGTGTTCTCTAATTTTCACGTTATCTCTCTCTCTCTCTCTCTCTCTCTCTCATGCTCTTTCTCTTCTTCAAACCATTCCCGCATAAGAAGAAGAAGAAAAGTAGTAAGGACAAGGAAAGAGACAGACACAGAGGGTGATGTGGATAGGTGGAGAGACAGAGACAGTGTGTGTGTGTGTGTGTGTGTGTGAAAGCGGGGTTGGGGATAAAATCAGCTCCCACACCTGAAGAACTCGCCACTACACGGACCGGTCAATCCCTGTCAGCGGTGTTGAGACAATACAACACATCAGACAACAAGGCTAGAAGGCTGTGCTGGATTTTCCCACAGGCGCCTGACTGTCGGCAACTCTGTGCGGCTGTCACGTTTTGACCGTGGTCAGCCAGTCCTGCTGGTTTAGGGAGACGAGACAAGACAAGACAAGACAAGACAAGACAAGACAAATTCTTTATTTCGAGGATAATAGTTAAGCACTGGTGTGCTGTTTTTGGGGTGTTTTGTTTTGTTTTTTATCCAGTCCCCGCCCTGAATAGCCGAGTGCTTGAAGCGTTGGACTTTGAATGTGAGGGTCCTTGGGTTCGAATCTCGGTAACGGCGCCTGGCGGGTAAAGGGTGGAGATTTTTCCGATCTCCCAGCTCAACATGTGTGCAGACCTGCCAGTGCCTGAACTCCCTTCGTGTGTATACGCATGCAGAAGATCAAATACGCACATCAAAGATCCTGTAACCCATGTCAGTGTTCGGTGGGTTATGGAGACACGAAAATACCCAGCATGCATGAACCACGACAGAGTCATCGACAAGTCGATGTTGGTCGTGTAACGGAAAGAAGAAGACACAATACTAACTGAAATGAAAGTGGTGTTAGTACAGATACATAACAGAGAAATAAAATATTCAAAAAGAAACCAAAACAAACACCACCACCACCACCACCACCACCAACAACAACAACAACAACACCACACACACACACACACACACACACACACACACACACACGGCATACAGGCACTGGCATGGTGTTTGTAAAATGCATAGGAAAAAAAAGAACAAAATGAAAGAAACAAACACACACAACACACACCGCACCACAGAGCAGAGTGGGGGATGGAGGGGGAGGGAGGTTCTCAGTCAACCATACACGTTCAACAAACAGGATCATTAAAATGAACGATTTACATTACACATTATGGAGAGGGAGAGAGACAGAGACAGAGAGAGAGACAGAGAGAGAGAGAGAGAGAGAGAGAGAGTTTTCAATTTCAGTTCTAGGAGGTGTCAAAGCGTGCGGGCAGATCCACATACGCTACACCATATCTACTGTTAAAAGAAAAAGAGGAACGAGAGGGGATTTTGTACAGCGTCAAGTTATCCCGTTTAACCAGCGTCAAGTTATCCCGTTTAACCAAGTTATCCCGTTTAACCAGCGTCAAGTTATCCCGTTTAACCAAGTTATCCCGTTTAACCAAGTTATCCCGTTTAACCAGCGTCAAGTTATACCGTTTAACCAAGTTATCCCGTATAACCAGCGTCAAATTATCCCGTTTAACCAGCGTCAAGTTATCCCGTTTAACCAAGTTATCCCGTTTAACCAGCGTCAAGTTATACCGTTTAACCAGCGTCAAGTTATCCCGTTTAACCAAGTTATCCCGTTTAACCAGCGTCAAGTTATCCCGTTTAACCAAGTTATCCCGTTTAACCAGCGTCAAATTATCCCGTTTAACCAGCGTCAAGTATCCCGTCAAGTATCCCGTTTAACCAGCGTCAAGTATCCCGTTTAACCAGCGTCAAGTATCCCGTCAAGTATCCCGTTTAACCAGCGTCAAGTATCCCGTTTAACTAGCGTCAAGTATCCCGTTTAACCAGCGTCAAGTATCCCGTTTAACCAGCGTCAAGTATCCCGTTTAATCAGCGTCAAGTTATCCTGTTTAACCAGCGTCAAGTATCCCGTTTAACCAGCGTCAGGTTATCCTGTTTAACCAACACCAGTTCTGTCCTCTATTTCCTGGAGAACACTACAACCCCTCCCACCCCCCATTATTTTTATTATTTAATCCAGCAGGCCCCCACCCTCCCTTCTTCCCCCACCCCCCCTTCCCTCCTGATCCCACCATTAAAGAGGGGGTGGGGGCTGGAGGGGATGAGAGAGAGAGAGAGGGGGGTGAGGGGGTGGGGGCTGAAGGGGATGGGGGAGAGAGAGAGGGGGGGGGGAGAGGGGGTGGGGGCTGGAGGGGATGGGAGAGAGAGAGAGGGGGGGAGAGGGGGTGGGGGCTGGAGGGGATGGGGGAGAGAGAGAGAGAGAGAGAGGGGGGAGAGGGGGTGGGGGCTGGAGGGGGTGGGAGAGAGAGAGAGGGGGGAGAGGGGGTGGGGGCTGGAGGGGATGGGAGAGAGAGAGAGGGGGGAGAGGGGGGTGGGGGCTGGAGGGGATGGGAGAGAGAGAGAGGGGGGGGAGAGGGGGTAGGGGCTGAAACGGGTGGGAGAGAGGGGGGGGGAGAGGGGGGAGAGGGGTGGGGGCTGGAGGGGATGGGAGAGAGGGGGGAGAGGGGGTGGGGGCTGGAGGGGATAGAGAGAGAGAGAGGGGGGAGAGGGGGTAGGGGCTGAAGGGGATGGGAGAGAGAGAGAGAGAGGGGGGGGGGGAGAGGGGTAGGGGCTGAAGGGGATGGGAGGGAGAGAGAGGGGGGGGGGGAGAGGGGTGGGGGCAGGAGGGGGTGGGAGAGAGAGGGGGGAGCGCGGGCGGTACGAGTGACCTGATTTGAGGAAAGCAGACGTTGGTAAGGGCTTTGTGCTGCTTGCTTCTCCCTTTGTTCTCACCCAGCTGAACTCTCTCCCTCCTTCCTTCTTCCAGCACGCTGCCGTTCCTCTGACATGCTCCCTGTGTTGCTTGGGAAACTCTGCAGTCAGGCCCGGCTTGTTGGGAGCAACAGTTTTCAGTTTCACTTTCAACACGTCATGAACAAGACGGATCAGGTGCCAGACCCACGCTGATGACCCAGGCGCTGATGAGGCCTGGGGGGCGGTCAGAACAAAACATGACCCAGGCTGTGAGAACAAAACATGACCCAGGCTGTGAGAACAAAACATGACCCAGGCTGTCAGAACAAAACATGACCCAGGCACTGAGGCCTTGGGGGGCGGTCAGAACAAAACATCAGAATGAAAAACAACCACAACAATACAACCTGAAAACAATTACACGCAAATACATTGAAATCTGGAGTTTAAAAAAGAAAAAAGATATACCGAAGGTAATGATGGAAGAGAGGGAAAGAGAGGGGGGAGACACGTCCAACACGTCACCTGTACACATGACGACACGTCCAACACGTCACCTGTACACATGACAACACGGAGACACGTCCAACACGTCACCTGTACACATCACGACATGGAGACGCGTCCAACACGTCACCTACACACATGACGACACGTCCAACACGTCACCTGTACACATGACGACACGGAGACACGTCCAACACGTCACCTGTACACATGACGACACGGAGACACGTCCAACACGTCACCTATACACATGACGACATGGAGACACGTCCAACACGTCACCTGTACACATGACGACACGGAGACACGTCCAACACGTCACCTGTACACATGACGACACGGAGACACGTCCAACACGTCACCTATACACATCACGACACGGAGACACGTCCAACACGTCACCTGTACACATGACGACACGGAGACACGTCCAACACGTCACCTATACACATGACGACACGGAGACACGTCCAGCACGCCACCTGTACACATGACGACACGGAGACACGTCACCTGTACACATGACGACACGGAGACACGTCTAACACGTCACCTGTACACATGACGACACGTCCAACACGTCACCTGTACACATGACGACACGTCCAACACCTCACCTGTACACACCACGACACGGAGACACGTCCAACACGTCACCTGTACACATGACGACACGCGGGCAGAAGACGCATGGTGTGGGAGGGAGGGAGGGGGAGGGGGAGGGGGATATCGATTAGGTGTTGACAGTGTGGAGAGAGAGAAGAGGAGGGGGTGGAAGGAAGAGGGATGGAGGCGGAGCATGCCAGAGAAAGATGTGGGGGAGGAGGGGGGAAAGAGAGAGGAGAGACAGGCAGACATGTATGACGACACAATGAAAAGGACAGAGAAACGGAGAGAGAGAGGAACGGAACGGAACGAAACGAAATTTTATTTCACCAGGGTAATGAGATAAGCAAGTACACATGCTTTTTTCCGCCCAGCTCTGGACATTGAAAACCCCAAAGAAACAAAGAAAAAAACCCTCAAATATCAAGCATAAGAAAAAAAAAAATTCAAAGTACTAGATCGAGAAAAAAAAGGAAAAAAGGAGGAAGGTGGGGAGATGGGAGGGGTGGGGGAATAATCGATGGACAACAAACAAAATGACATACACACTCACGCACTTTGGGGGAAATGTTACAAAGAGAGATAGAAAAAAAGTCAGGCATCATATACTACTCACACACAGACAAACTAGGACATCAGTAAGACAAACATTATCAGAAAAAAACACACCCCAATAAAACAGTCATCGTTATTGACTTGAAGAGAACAAATCAGATATTGTGATGTGTTACCTATGAATTTAGATTCTTAAAAAGGAAAGTTTTGTAGGCTGATTTAAATGAGCTGATACTGCTTTTATTTTTAATGTATTCTAGTAAGGAGTTCCAAGTGTCCCCCTGAGTATGGCAGACTAGTTTTAAACAGATCGATTCTTGTTTTTTTGTTTTTGTTTTTTTTAATGATATTGTTTGCATACCTGGACTGATTCAAGTGGAACCGTGCAGTTAGCGAAGAAGGAGCAAATCCATTTTTATTCGATGCATCATAATTGCTTTATTGTATTGTAGTTTGCATGTTAAGGGAAGGAGTGTAATGTAGTCTTCGGGTGTCAGTGTAGAAGATTTTAGGAGTCCAACTTTAAGAGCTCGCTTATGATTCTGACTGGTGGCTTCAATGTACTGGCGCTGCAAAGGTCAAATAAAGTGGATGCATAATTTGTCGAAGACTGAATATGTGCGTGGTAAAACAATTTAAGATCAAGAAAATGTTTAACTCTAGATAGCTGGAACACTTTTTGGGAGACTCGCTTGCATACACATTCAATATAATTTGTCCAGGAAAGGTTGTTATCTATGGTAACTCCCAGGACATTATGACTATTTACTTCATCTATCTTCCTATCACCTATATAAAACTGGACGGCACACTGAAGTCAATATTTTGTCGTTTTTGTCTAGAGGTAACTATCATGTATTTAGTTTTTATCTCGTTTAAAGAGAGAGAGTGGGGGGGGGGGACATCAGGAGCCTCGGGGAGAGAGAGAGAGAGAGAGAGAGAGATGTAGGCATGCAGGCCTATTCACACACACACACACACACACACACACACAGACAGGTCAGACACAGATATATGTACACGTGTACACCCCCGCAGACTGACACACTGCCAGACAGATCGCACAGACATCGCAGACAGATCAGTCCCCTGCAGACAGATCAGTCCCCTGCAGACAGATCAATCCCCTGCAGACAGATCAGTCCCCTGCAGACAGATCAATCCCCTGCAGACAGATCAATCCCCTGCAGACAGATCAATCCCCTGCAGACATACATCAATCCCCTGCAGACAGATCAGTCCCCTGCAGACAGATCAATCCAATCCCCTGCAGACAGATCAGTCCCCTGCAGACAGATCAGTCCCCTGCAGACAGATCAGTCCCCTGCAGACAGATCAGTCCCCTGCAGACAGATCAGTCCCCTGCAGACAGATCAGTCCCCTGCAGACAGCACCGGGGAAACCGGTTCGTGTGACCTGGCGTTGAATGAGTCATCATATCACACACCTGTCGTGTCAATCTGTGGTTTATTGTAGCCAGGTGAATTAGTATCACACACCAGTAGTGTCAATAGTATCATTTTATTGTTGGGCCACCTTCGTGCTGTGAATGGCAGGGCGGTTCGTTGAACACTGTTTGCCGGAACATTACACTGTGTGGAGCCGCTGCTGCACTCAACAGCTCGTTGAACTCTCCACTCACTCGCTACACCACGCATTCATACATTGTGCATACACACATGTATATACATACATACATACATACAGATGCGAGGATACTGTATGCTCACGCACGCATGCATGCGTTTACATGCGCGTGCACAAATATATGATTATGTATGTATACTGTATGTATACATGTAGGTAGGTAGGTAGGTAGGTAGGTATGTATAGGTATGTATGTATGTATGTATGTATGTAGGTATACGGTATGTATGTATGTATGCATGTAATTATGCATGCATGTATGAAAACAGGCACATACATACACACATATGTGTGTATATATATATACATACAAATATATACATACAAAATACAAACACACACACAGAGGCATACACACACACACACACACACACACACACACACACACACACACTCACACACACACACACACACACACACACACACACACACACACACACACACACACACACACACACACACACACACACACACACACACACACGCACGCACGCAGTCAGACAGTATTGATCGGTGTGTTCAGCACGGATGTTTCACCTTTTACCTGTGTCAGCGGCCCGGCCTTTCCTGGCTGACCTTTGGAACACAGGCACACGACGGAATGTGACACATTTTGATCAGGGAAACTATTCCCTTTGAACACACACACACACACACACACACACAGATGTATTTTTGAGGTTAAAGAGAAAGCTACACGCTTCTTTTCACCGCAGAAAGAATAGTTAAAAGATAAAAAGAAGAAGAAAGAAAATAAGACGACGATCGAAGAGAGAGGTAGTGGGAGAGTGAGGGAGAGTGAGGGAGAGAGGGAGAGTGAGTGGGAGAGAGGGAGAGTGAGGGAGTGGGAGAGAGTGAGAGTGAGGGAGTGGGAGAGAGAGAGTGAGGGAGAGAGGGAGAGTGAGTGGGAGAGAGGGAGAGTGAGGGAGTGGGAGAGAGAGAGTGAGGGAGAGAGGGAGAGTGAGTGGGAGAGAGGGAGAGTGAGGGAGTGGGAGAGAGTGAGGGAGTGGGAGAGAGAGAGAGAGAGGGGGGAGTGGGAGAGAGGGAGAGTGATTGGGGGAGAGAGAGGGAGAGTGAGTGGGAGAGAGAGAGACAGGGAGAGTGAGAGAGAGAGAGAGAGGGGGGGGGGGGAGAGGGAGAGAGAGCGAGAGAAGGAGTGAGAAAGAGAGGGGGGGGGCGCGTCCTTGCCATGTTTCTTTACGATATTAAAATGATTCAGACCATGTCATTGACAAAGGCTGGATGTTTGATTTAAAAAAGAAAAGAAAAAAAGCATACCGACATTCATCTTCTGTTAATCATAATCAATTTTCCCCGAAAACTGAGTATGGTTGTCTACATGGTGTGGTAAAAACGGTCATACACGTAAAATCCCACTGGTGGAAATTTATACGAGTGAACATGGGAGTTGCAGCCCACGAACGGTGAAGAAGAAGAAGATAATAATCAATTAACATCGTGTATATATATATATATATATATATATATATATATATATATATATATAGAAACTCATTGTCATTCTGATCTGTAATCACCCCCCCCCTCTCCCTACACCCCACTCCCCTCTTCACCTCTCTCTGAATCTCTCCTCGCTACCCCCTCCCCCCAACCCCCTTCCACCCCCCTCCCACCTCCACTCTCTCTCGAAAGCAAAGTGAACAAAATTGATCAGCTCTCCACAGAGACGAGAGCGTGTTTCACGTGCAGCACGGAATTAGGTCACCAGCAGTGTGAACGCGTCATTCCGTGTTGTCGGCAAACTGCTGATTCCCAGATTGTGGAACCTCCAAAGCCAGCTTGATGACTGGTCTGAATCAGTGGCGGTTCCATCGCTGGTGATGATTATATTGTGTTGCTAGCGCGTTCCTGGAGAAAATGAAAATCAAACTGGATCAGTAGAAACACTCATCAGTAGAAACACCATCAGTAGAATTACTAGAAACACCCATCAGTAGAAACACCCATCCGTAGAATTACTAGAAACACCCATCAGTAGAAACACCATCAGTAGAATTACTAGAAACACCCATCAGTTTCCAATGTCAATTAATCAGGTTTCAGTCACGCAGACATACACACTCATACAAACATGTAACACCTTACGTGAATGAACGTTTTGGTTCTGTACCCCGCCATGTAGGCAGCCATACTCCGTTATAAATCGGGGTGTGTGCATGCTGGGCATGTTTTTGTTTTCTTAACCCACCGAAAGCTGACATGGATCACAGGATCTTTAACGTGCGTATTTTATCTTCTGCGTGCATATACACAATTGAAGGTGGCTGACGCATTGACGAAAGTGAAACGATCAGAAGGTGTGTGTTATTGTTGAACGCCTTTCACGACACACAGCGGACAGTGCCGAGCAGTGTGGACAGACCACAAAGCGGCCAGAGGTCTCAGTTCACATCCTCCCCTTTCCCAGCTGACCGCTGCCTTGCCGCGCACAGAGGGCATTGCGCAATGAAGTGTTGGGCTGGTCACGTGATAACTGATTCCTCCTTTGCAAATGGCGGGCTGTCTTTATTCATGTTTGAATCGATTTCTCGGTAAATTAAACACCCTCTCTCTCCCTCTGTGCGCGCGCGCGCGCGCGCGTGTGCCATGTGTATGTTGTATGTGTGTGTGTGTGTGTGTGTGTGTGATTTTCTCCCGCTTTCAGCCTGACATCACCTAACGAAGAATGGCATCAGACGAAAAACACATTTTCAATTTGGAAACCCTTCGAGAGCCCCAAAGCGGTTAGGGAGACAGTGTGGCAATTAAAGGTCTGTGGAGTCGGGAAAACGTTAACATGAGAGAGAGGGAGGAGAGAGAGAGGGGGGGAGTGGGAGGGGGGGGGGAGAGAGAGAGGGGGAGGGGAGAGAGAGACAGAGGGGGAGAGAGAGAGGGAGGGGAGAGAGAGAGGGAGGAGAGAGGGAGGAGAGAGAGAGGGGGGAGTGGGAGGGGAGGGAGAGAGAGAGGGGGAGGGGAGAGAGAGACAGAGGGGGAGAGAGAGAGGGAGGGGAGAGAGGGAGATAGAGAGAGAGGGAGGAGAGAGAGAGAGGGGGAGGAGAGAGAGAGAGGGGGAGTGGGAGGGGAGGGAGAGAGAGAGGGGGAGGGGAGAGAGAGAGACAGAGGGGGAGAGAGAGAGGGAGGGGAGAGAGATAGGGAGGAGAGAGAGAGAGGGGGGAGGGGAGAGAGAGAGAGAGAGGGGGAGGGGAGTGGGAGGGGAGAGAGAGGGAGGGGAGAGAGACAGAGAGAGGGAGAGAGAGAGGGAGAGGGAGGAGAGAGAGAGAGGGGGGGAGGGGAGAGAGGGAGAGAGAGAGAGGGGGGGAGGGGAGGGAGAGAGAGAGGGGGAGGGGAGAGAGAGAGAGAGAGAGAGGGAGAGAGAGGAGGGAGAGAGAGAAGAGAGGAGAGAGAGAGAGGAGGAGAGGGAGGGGAGAGAGGGAGAGACAGAGAGAGAGAAGAGAGAGGAGAGAGAGAGGGGGGAGTGGGAGGGGAGGGAGAGAGGGGAGGGGGAGAGACAGAGAGAGAGAGGGAGGGGAGAGAGGGAGAGAGAGACAGAGAGAGGAGAGAGAGAGAGGGAGGGGAGAGAGAGAGGGGGGGAGGGGGAGAGAGAGGGGTAGAGAGAGAGGGGAGGGAGAGATAGGGGAGAGAGAGAGGGGAGAGAGAGAGAGGGGAGAGAGAGAGGGGGAGGGGAGAGAGAGAGGGGAGGGAGAGAGAGAGAGAGAGAGGGAGGGGAGAGAGAGATGGGGGAGAGAGGGAGGGGAGAGAGAGAGAGAGGGGGAGGGGAGAGAGAGAGAGAGGGAGGGAGAGAGGAGAGAGAGAGAGAGAGGGAGGGAGAGAGAGTAGCAATCAAGCAGACCAACAAACAAACTCAATTAAGCGAACAAAAAGCACTGCCACCAATCACAAACTGGGTTGTGTTTTGGCCCTGCCTTGTGGCGTTAGCTTCCATCGTTCAATCAGTGACGAACTGATTTGTTTGAGTTAGGGATGGAGTCCGCCTTTGGACATTTCCGTTCCTTTCAAATGTGACTTTATTTTATTTTATTTATTTATTTATTTTTTTGTCAAAGAGCTCTCAGCGTTTAATAACGATCTGTTGTTTGTTTTTATAATGATAGGATCTTTGTTGAATGGTGTCCTCGTTGTTGTTGTTGTTACTGATGGCGTGGTTGTTGCTGTTGTTGCTGTTGGCGTTGTTGTCGGTTTTCGGGCTTCAGTGTGATAAACAGAAGCCAGAGGAGGGCCGGCAGTAATGGGGAATTGTCATTCGGTTTGTTCGGGATTTTTAACAGGTGACATGGGAGTCTTTTCTTTGCCTTGGTTTCGTTGCAATATCCGTGATTTATTTTCTCCCTATCTCTGTCTCGCTCTCTCCTCTGCCTGTCTGTATATCTGTTTGTATGTCTGTCTGTACGTCTCTCTTTCTCTGTTTCTGGCTCTGTGTGTCTGTCTCTGTCTCCCTCCAACACTGTGTGTGTTTCTGTCTCTCCCTCCCTCCAACACTTTGTGTGTGTCTGTCTCGCCCTCCCTCCAACACTCTCTGTGTGTCTGTCTCTCCCTCCCTCCAACACTCTCTGTGTGTCTGTCTCTGTCTCCCTCCAACACTGTGTGTGTTTCTGTCTCTCCCTCCCTCCAACACTTTGTGTTTCTCTCTCTCCCTCCCTCCAACACTGTGTGTGTTTCTGTCTCTCCCTCCCTCCAACACTCTCTGTGTGTCTGTCTCTGTCTCCCTCCAACACTGTGTGTCTGTCTCTCCCTCCCTCCAACACTCTCTGTGTGTCTGTCTCTCCCTCCCTCCAACACTTTCTGTGTGTCTGTCTCTGTCTCCCCCTCCCCCCACCCCTCTTTCTCTGTTACGCACTAATTGTTATTTGTTTATTTAGCTTTCAACTTCAATTTGCAGAGTGCTTTATTTGTTCAGTGGGTAATAATGATAACGATATAATGATGATGATGGTGATGCTCACACATCCCAAATAAGGAGCCCGCGGGGTTTGAATACAGTTTATAATTTTTTGTTATTATTTTTTTTATAATACAAAATATAGGTGCATGCATGCACCGAAGTAGGTGACAGACAGCACACACAGCAGTGTGTTCAAACACTGACAGCGTCACTCAGCCAGCAGACGTGCAGGAGGTGGAGCGGTGCCCAGTGGGGAAGCCCCCTACCAGCTGGCCAAGCACCATGGGTTCGCTTCCCATAGGGACCAGGACTTTAAGTCCCCCCCCCCCTCTCCACCAGACTGTGGTGGTCTGGGCTCTAGTCCTTCGGGTGAGACGATAAACCGAGGTCCGGTTTGCAGCATGCACTTAGAAAACCTCATGGCAAAAAAGGGGTAGTCCTTGGCAAAACTATGTAGAAAAATCCACTTTGATAGTGAAACAGACTTACAAACAGAAAACATCCACTTTGATAGTGAAACAGACAGACTTACAAGCAGAAAGCATCCACTTGATAGTGAAACAGACAGACTTACAAGCAGAAAACATCCACTTTGATAGTGAAACAGACAGACTTACAAGCAGAAAGCATCCACTTGATAGTGAAACAGACAGACTTACAAGCAGAAAACATCCACTTTGATAGTGAAACAGACAGACTTCCAAACAGAAAACATCCACTTTGATAGTGAAACAGACAGACTTTCGAACAGAAAACATCCACTTTGATAGTGAAACAGACAGACTTTCGAACAGAAAACATCCACTTTGACAGTGAAACAGACAGACTTTCGAACAGAAAACATCCACTTTGACAGTGAAACAGACAGACTTATAAAGAGAAAGCATCCACTTTGATAAGTGATACAAGTTGACAGGAAAGTGATACAAGTTGACAGGAAAGTGATACAAGTTGACAGGAAAGTGATACAAGTTGACAGGAAAGTGATACAAGTTGACAGAGAGTGATACAAGTTGACAGGAAGTGATACAAGCTGACAGGAAGTGATACAAGCTGACAGGAAGTGATACAAGTTGA